>NC_090705.1:23460761-23766824 GCF_040954835.1 Lepisosteus oculatus
CACACATGATGGCAAACCTGGTAAGAAAGAACATGGGGACAGACTAAAACCAATGACAAAATGGAATGCCTGTAGAGTATAATTGAACAGAAAGAAAAGCAGCTCAAAGATTATGATCCCTCATTCAAGTCTTAAAACCAAACATTCTGTTTCTCGTAAATATCCTATTTTACAAAATAAAAGTGTAAGGCCAAAGAATGTCTGTTCTTTTCAGTGGAATGATAGACCAGGAATACTGAATTATAGAGAAACAACGAACAATTCGAACAATTACAAACTTATATTTTATAATTTCTTCCTCAAACCTTGAAAACTCGAGAATAAGATTAGTTTTTTTTACCTACAGTTTTGCCTGTCCCCAAAAAGGGTGACAGTTTTTGAAAATATTCAAATTGCATCAGAATTCATTTATAATTTCTCCATGCCTACTTGAAGTTGTATATCGGTGGGATCTAAAAAACAGACCTATTCTGAAAACTGTAATCTCATTGAGCCAGCAGAGGGCTTTATCGAGGATGTATTGGGGAAAATGCATCGTTTTTCTTTCTCTATTTTAAGTGGAAAAAAAATAGACTGGGTAATGCTCCTGTAGAAAGCAATGAATACTGATTCAAATAAGTCAATCCTTAGAAAAAAGCAGAATTGCTTTGCAGTTATTTTTTTTCTTCTTCTTGTATAGCAAAGAAAATCTGTAAGGCACCTGTTAAAAGGCCAGTTACCAGGATAGCTTCCTCTAGAACAGGGACTGCCATTCAGGTAATAGGTTATACGCATAGCATCACAAATGTTGTGTGGTTTGTGTACTAATAATTTTTTATTTGTTTTATCTTCCATTGTATTTTGTATAACAGTATATGTTAAATTAGTTTTTAGACTTCTTATGTTTTATGCAGAGATTGACGATATCCTCGCATGGAGAGAATTTTATTTTTTCCAATATTCACCTACCCCTTATATGACCTTCTCAGCTGTATGGTTAAATACACGTAATAAATACACAGGAATATAATTGTAGAAATTAAAGACATTTAACTTAAATGCATTAAACACTTAAAGTTAAATGCATTGATGAGGATATTATATCATTAGTTAATTATATATTAGTTGAGCAAAATCTTGGGAAATGCAAAGAAGCCAGTCTTGTTGGTCAGAGTTCGACAATTGCAATTTGCTCTGATTTCCTGCCATTAACACAAAGCAAGGAAGAAAACATTCAGCAGTTTCTCAAAAGGAATATGTAAGGTACTTTACTGTATTAACATGCAATAGTGTGCACAATATGTATTTGAATAAAATATTTTCATACGCTTAGGCTTGCAAGAAACTCGGTGAAGTTCCAGAATGCAGTGTTTCTCATGCTGCTCAGTGCAAAGAGGGTTCTTGTGCTTCCAGTCACGTCTGTGATGATACAGTTGAAACTTTTGAAGATTTTCAACAACAGGTTTTGAAAGTTCTTAAGCATGAGGGAGAAAGCCAATGTCAGGAACACAGAGGATCCAAAATTCTGAAGACTGGCAAAAATAATCTTGCTGACTTTAAACAAGGTACAATATAGTTGGAAAGAACAAAAGTTTTACGGAATGAACCTTGTGATGTTCTCCTTTTATTCCCTTTAGTCTTTCAGTTTATTACATGACCATAAAATCTGTAAGAGCTTTACCCAGACAACATAACACTTGACTTTAATTTTTTTTTTAAAGATACACTGCCCGATCGTATCTTGAGACCACGCAGAAGAACGAGTTACAATTTGAGAAGAAAGGTTTCGGACAACATGGAGAAAAAGTGGTTAAATAATGACTACCTAGGTGAGTGTAAGTGCAAAATACTGCATATGGGAAACAAAACTCCATATCACAGGAATATAATTATTGCTAAAGTGAAGCAGACATGCAATGAAAATAGCCTAGGTGTTTATATTAACTCTGCACTTAAGGCCATGCAATGGAACAGTAACCATTTATCAGAAATTACAGTATGTACAGTATATGTAGTTCTTTTTGAAAGTATTCACCTCATGCCAATATTGTCATACTTTGATGAATTAAAAGTAAGGTGTACGTATTCAAATGAAGTGGCTTTAATTATAACTGTAACGATCAAACTCAGCACTTAAAAAAAATATATATGTACTAATAATATAGAAAAGGAGGTTGAGTGGCAGAAACGTCTGCAAAGACAATATATAAAATTTACTTCTTATAATTATTCAGCTCCCCTAAGTCAGTAGTTGTCCCTTCAAACAAGAATTATTCCTGCTTTGTACACAACAACGCCACCTAGGAATTATAAAGGGTGCTAGACCCCTTATTTGCCATAGGATCTGTTCATCTCCCAGAATTACTGTAGTGTACTGTAGTTCATTATAATACAAAACCAACTCTAAAACACATCCATTTCAGACTGGCTGCAAGTACCCCATTGGACCATCAACAAATGTCCCAAAATTATTTAGTCCTTCAGTTCTGTCCTCTATGAACTTCCTTAGGTATCTTCTCTGGTCCTGGCTGTCCCAAACAATGTGTCTCCAGTGTTCCCTCCCTCTACCCTGTTTGTCCCAGAGTCCAGTTTGGGATAGAGGGGGGAGAAACACGATAATGGGGTCTTCCTCCACTGCTCCCAGACTCTGGGAGACTGTGCTGTGTGTGTCCTCTCCTGTGTACAACTACATCTGATCTTTACCAAAAAGCCAAGAAGCATCCTCTCCTGGGTCCAAACTGCTGCAGTCTGTCCCGCAAGAGCTCCTTTTTCCAAACGTCCCAGTTCAGTCTTCACTGGGGTCTTTTAAGCCTTCTTGACAAAGGCTCCTGACTCTCCCCCATGGGCAGGAGCTTTGTGCAGGGGCTGTCAACTATCCCGGGCTATCCCGGGCTGTCAGGCCCCCTTTCAATCATGGGTCCAGTCAAACTTGCTTGCAGCCCCACACATTATCCCTGAATGGTGTGGCAATGAATGGTGCTTACTGTATGTTAAGAGTGACATTGATCAGGGCAGGAAATCAAGTTCAAGTTGAAGGTCACGTTTATTTGTCATTCCAGCCATATACAAGTATACAGTGGAACGAAATATCGTTCCTCCTGGTCCACGGTGCAAGTACAGACAGGACGGACAGGACACTGACAGACATTATAGACAGGATACACATAGTGCAAAGTGCAAATTACAAAGCAATACATAATACAATATACACAACACACTGGGAGGATTTAAACCCTGTTTCTGGAATTGGAGTGGGTGCGAGTAGATTCCAGGATGTTGAGGAGCCTGACAGCCTGTGGGAAGAAGCTGTTACAGAGCCTGGTGGAGCTAGCCCTGGTGCGATATTTTTTCCCAGATGGTAGGAGGGCAAAGAGTTTATGGGAGGGGTGGGAGGGGTCATCTACTATACTGGAGGCCCTGTTTAAGCAGCGGTTGTGATAGGTGACAGAAATGGAAGGGAAGGAGGCTCCAATGATCTTTGGAGCCTCCAATGCAATCATAGCTAAGATGTCATTGACCCATCAAGGCAATTCTCATCCAAACAACCCTAAACACCTTTAACTGCAATAACCGCTGTCCTTATACGATCATTAGTTTTTGGTTTTATCATTTTGGAACAGATTGAGTCGATTGTTACATTAAAGTCCTGTTTGAAGGTGCCATGATTGCAATCTGAGATGGCAATAAACTCTCAAATATTTTAATAGTATACTATGTCATTTGGATACGTTAAAATCAAGGAAGACAATACAGATTCTCAAAATCCTGTTTTAATTGCTCCATTAAAACATTGTGTCAACCTAAGGTCACTACATTAAAAGTACATTATCAGGAAAGATTCCCTAGGGATGACAACATGAAAGGACTGCTTTGTGAATGCTTGGAATATTTCTTGGGCTAGGTTTGGCTTAACCCACTTGGTGGCCACAGGATGAGGAAGAGATGAAATGGGGTGGCTGCCAGTCATCCTTATTAAGGATGCTTAGGACAAATGTGAAGGGAGTTTGTGTTTGATATACCGTATATAGCTCATTTTGTAATGATGGTGATTAAATACAGCTGTGAGAGATTGAAGTGTTATCCCTCCTCCCCTTCAGTTAATAACTTCTCTTTATAAAAGCCAATGAAGAAAAATCCCAGAACTAAGATGCACCATTAACAGAGAAGTTCAAGAGATTGAATATTGCTATCTTCTAAATGTTTGACTATTATTTACACAGTCCTATTATTTTAGGTTCATTACTTAATCACCAATCTAAATATTGATATTTGTATCAATTACTACCAACATGGTAAACACAATGATCTAAATGACTTTATCCTATTAATGAACTTAATGAATAAGCATACATTTTTACAAATTACAATGTCTATTTAAAGCTAATAGTCTGATTATCTCCTTACACAGGGGTTAGGGTTTGTAAACCTTACTGCAAGCAAGATTTATCATCTGTCTCACAGTTACTTAGCTCTTGTAGCTACTGTATAAAAACTCACATTAAGGTTTGGTCAATCCCAGTGTAATCATCATTTCTGACCCTTAAACAGTCATTATTTACTAATTAGTCATGTAATTATATTATACAGTAGGTATTAATTTAATATACAGTATATAGTTCAGGCATTCAGACAAATAGAGTAGATCAATTGATATACCTGTAAGTATAAGAGGTGCATGCTTAAGTTCAGTATTAAAAGATACATGCATCAGTTAACACCCATTATAATTCATTATCTGTATTCAAAGAGATTCAAAGTTTCTTCCACTCATTCCATGTCAAATCTTTCCATCTTCTTTCTAGACAATCTGGTGCAAAACAATGAATTCTACCCCAATTCTCAAAGGACATATCCGGAAGAGATCCCAGAGAAATGGAGAAAGCAGTCACCAACTCCATTAAAATATAGACCCCAGTTTCCTGATCGCACAGGCTCTGCACTATTAGAGAGTAGTAATTCTGTTGCGCCTGCATATTCTGAATTTCAGCATTTCTATAAAGATTGTGAATATTTAACTGGAGAGAATGCCCATCACCATGAAGAATGTTGGAACACCCCCATTAGAATTCACAGTGGAGAGCCTAGCCAGAGCATCCAGTATTCAAACAGTGTCGGTGAGACTGAACTCAACATTGTCCAGCAGTCACTCTGTGGAAAGAATCTGAATGAAAGGGATGAAAACAAAAATAATATAAAGAAAAAATATCTAGGAGGCATGCTGTTTTTCTTAATCATAATCTTTTTTATCCTACTGGTGTTTTATTGCCAATCAGTATTAACCATGGAAAATGATAATTTTGCTAGGAAAAACAATGGGTATTATAGCCAGTATCATTAAATTAGATTTGCACAACATTACAGGTATCTCTACCAATATTATTCTTAAGCAGTGCATCATCATTTATTGTTTTTTTCTGTTGCTTTAAAAAGTTACTGTATGCTTCAAAATAAACACATTTTCCATCTTTCTGTTTCTGCTGAGGCTTTTCTTTTAAGTAGATAAACAGCTGTTACAGATGCAACAGGTAATTACAAAGAACAAAAATGTACTTTATGAAACATTCAAAATGTTATCTCCTTAAAGGTTTTTGCTTTTTTATATTTGTTCAAGTATGTGAATATTTACATTTTTATGTAGCTAAGTTTCAGGGCAAAGTATAACACTTGATTTATAAACTGGTACTGATGTTTTGAATTTGTATTTGACTATTGTGAACTAACGAGGTGGATATTAAATTACAGCTTAGAAGCAAATGTTACATGTAATCTTCAAGCCTTTGCATCTTTTAGATAATGCAGTGACATATTTCAGTTATTAATTTCATGTTCAGCCACATCACCCTGCAGCTCTTAACTGGCAGCCCACTAAAGCAAAGCAGGGTTGAGCCTGGTCAGTACTGGGATAGGAGATCTCCTGGGAAGCTATGGTTGCTGCTAGAAGTGGTGTTAGTGGGACCTGCAGCTGTGGCTGTGTGTGGGTCCTAATGCCCTGGTATAGTGGCGGGGACACTATACTGTAGTGGGCGCCATCTTTCAGATGAGACGTTAAACTGAGGTCCTGACTCTCAGTGGTCATTAAAGATCCCCGAGCATTTCTCAATAAAAGTATGGAGTTATCTTGGTGTCCGGGCCAAATTTCCCCCCTCGGCCTTTACTGTGGCCTCCAAATTGTCCCCATGTATGATTGGCTTGCACTTACCCTACGATGGAGTGGTGCCTGGTCTCGTTGCTTGCTGGTAGGCTCCAACTTCCCGTGACACCGTACAATATAAAGCGGTTTGGCAAATGACATGACATTTCATGGTGATTTATAACTCTTGAAACTTTGATCTTAGCAGGGTGTAGTGGAAAACTAGAGAATTAGGATGAATATCTTAATGCAAGGGCAGCACAGTGGCGTAGTGGATAGCATTGCTGCCTCACAGAGCTGCTATTTATGTGTATAGCAGAGCTGCTATTTATGTGTATAGTCCTCCCATGTTTGGGTGGGTTTCCTCTGGGTGCTCCAGGTTCCTTCCATAGTTCTAAAATTGTTAGGTTAATTGTTCCTTGGAAAACTGATCCTTGGGCAAGTGTGGGAGTTTGTGTTTCTGTGTACCCTGCAGTGGACTGGTGTCCCATCTAGGGAGTATCTCACCTTTCATCTGTTGCTTGCTGGGATAGGCTTTGGCTCCCCAACAAAACTTTACCGGGAAAAGGGGTAAGAAAAGGATAATTATGAAAGCAAAGCTGCATTGCACCATTCTGCCACAAGAGGATAGTCTAGTCATGATACCGGAATAGATGCTCTGGTGTTTTCAGTACTGTAACTGTAACAAAAGTGCATCTTAGTAATGCATTTGTTCAAATTTACAGATTGCTTGTTTTTACTTTTGGTTTATATTATAATACGTATAGTATATAACATTTTGCAGAAAATTTAGTTAGAATACTTACTGGCAAGTATTGTAGGTAACCTGATGAGTGAAGTGACTCCTGAATATGCATAGTGGACACACTATATTTTGATCATTGATGAAGAAACTCTCAGCTGGTAAATGTGGTTGAGTGTCAATGACAAATACAAGATTATAGTAGCTCTGTTCTTTTTCACCCCCAGATCGTATAACTGTGGTAAGGAAACCTATAATCTAAGCACTTCATTCCTCTCATCAGGGTTTTTGTATTAAACAGATAATATGTTTTTTTTAAATTGCAGTAGCCTACAGTGAACCATAATTTCAGCATCTTACAGCCACTTTCAATGTACGGACTCTCCTGTGTGATTTTCTACTATGTGTGGCTAATCTTGCAATAATTAATAAGACAAGGCTGTATTAAACTGCATTGAGATTAAAAATGAGAATCCATCCACTTTGGAGTACAACCCATGTGAATCTTGGGAGAGCATGCAAGACTCACACAAAGGTGTCCCACCCTGGACCTGAACCCAGGAACTGTGAGACAGCAGCACCACAATGCCACTCATGTAAGAATTGTATTTCTTCTAATTAAGCAAATGTGTGGAAGTATATCTGAAAGAAACTTTTTACCAACACAAATATTTTCCCCTACATTAATTGATAATTCAATGTTTTAATCACTTTTGCTATGTCACCAAACCTTATACTTGTAGACCGATTTGCTGGGAGGATTAAAAGTCAGGATTGATCCTGCACTTATTTGGGATTGCTCTTATACTACAGCACTGCAGTGTAAAACATTGTAGTGTTTTGTTTAAGATGATTAGCATTTGAAATGAAATTTGGCTGGAAAATGATACATCATAGTTCTGTAACACATTTTGTATTATGTTGTATACGATGCACATCCTAGTTTTCAGGTTGAGAACATTGCATTAATTAATAATAATCATTTTAGATTTAGTCTATTAACATTTCCATCCAAATACCATTTAAAACCATGTTATAACATTTTAGTGTTGCTGTCTTTTAAAATATTAAGTATAGAACAGATATTAATATTCTTATTAATTAATAATCTTCACATTTCTGATTTAAATTGCTTTTGGGCATGCTTTATAATGTGAAGAATGTGAAACAAAATGAAAAAAGACAATCAAAATTTAATCTTCAAAACTGTTTATTATTTTTCAGGACTCAACAAAACTCATGCTGTATTTTTGAATAATACTGATACAGTGGATGACAATTTTCCACCCAGCTAAAATATATAAATATGAATTCTATACATCTTCCCAGGTATATACATCTTTAAAAGCAAAAAAAACAAAGACAACATGAAATGTGTTTAACTGAGGAAAACTGAAAAAAATGCAAAAAAGGAACACAAAATTATTTACAATTACCATCATGTACTTTTTCCTTTAAATCGCATGAAACATACATGTGTATGTTTGGTTAAATGTGCATCATACTGTATATTTACACTCTTGATGAGTAACAAAATACTGTACTTATAAGGCAGTTTGCATGTTTACATATATAGTACATGAATACAGAGTTTATGTGTGAATGCATACACACATACCTGTATATATGAAACACTTTAAAAGAGACATTAGATGTTTCTAAATATTCATTTAATGATACTCACAGTTTATGAAATTCAGACCTTTTGTTATATTGAAGGTCAGCTTCTGTGGGGAGTTTTATAGCAGAGATCCAATGCCAATTTCTTTGCACATTTCCTGAGAAATTGTGTTTTGAACACAGGAAAAAAATGTTTATTCCAAATTGTAGCACAAAAGCTAACAGGCAGAGCGTGATTGGGAAGGATCAATATCTCCCGAATCCCACTTTAAAAGCTCTTCTTTATCACAGGGTGCTTTTTACTTTACTGTAACATGATTTTACTTTGCCACAGGTTTTACAATTAAGAAGAGACAATGCATAAAGATTATAGGCCACAACATTGCTGGACAAGCATAACAGCAAAACTAACCTTGGCTTCAAAGCATTTTTTTCAGTTTTTCTATCACAATACTGTATGCAGACTTTGTACAACTGCATGCTTCAGTTTCTCTGTTTTATTTTTGTTTGCAGCATTTTCATTTTGGCATTTAATACAAAGACATCATGTTTTAATAATTCCAGGTTCCAGTTATCAGGTTAGTCAACCGAGAAAAAGTTCTAATTTCTAATTATGATATCCACTTATATAGGCCATTTACTGTACAATAGTAGTGTTCGGCCCCGGACCTGAACCAACACCCTTCTGGTTCAGAGCCCTTAACACTGCTGTTTAAATGCAGCATCTTGTCCATTAAAGCAAAAAGGAATTTTGTTGCATTTATTTTGGGTAAAGAGACTAAGCCTATTTTAGTAATAAAAATTGGAAAACTAAAAGCATCTTTACCTTTCATTTGGCTTAAGCTTATGCTTCTACCTTATTGTCACAAAAAACACACCCCTTAAAGAATCCAGGTTTCAAGGTAGAACCTAGCAGGTACCGGGTTAATCATTTCCATTCAGCTGATGGGGCTAAAGTTTTGATATAATCCAGACACACATGTGTCTTTTTCTCATCCTTTTTTTAGGTTGTTAAAAGAAACAGAGAAGCTCCAACTTAGGACAAGACAGATTCATCATTTACAGGACAATCTGCTCATGCAGAAATTAACATTCCAAATAATTACCACAAGTAGACACATAAACGCCACTTTATTCATAAAAGTTGACGTTTCTTTAGTAGAAATTCATAAACGGCAGCAATAGAAAATACTTTGTTCAGTGTACCATGCACTCTGTCATGAAAATGCACAGAATACATTTTGCGTATTAAAATCACCTCCCAATTACATATACAATTCAATTAGGAAAATGTGTTGTGTGAAAGAAAGCTGTATTTGAGTGGTACTACTTTAAATATTTACAAACTATTTACATTCATTTTAGAACAGTGTATAGTAAATAGATGAAATGGACACTATGTTGATATCAAATGTAGATATTTAAGAACTTTAAAAATCAGATTAAATAATTGATGAAAGGATTTTTGGAAAAAAATGCCTAAAAAGATTAAACAACAGTGTCATATAAAAAGCATGCTTTTGCACCTCATGTTTCTTTATACAGGGAAAATACAATATTAAAGATTTTCTCTTTTTTCTAAAAAAATACATGGACCAGCAAATTTGAACTTCTGTCTGAAAGCAACCCTGTTCTAATGCCATTTAGAAATACAGCTTTATGCTTAAAAAAAACAAACAAGTAAAACAATGACAAAGAGGGAATCGCCCTCTGATGATGCTACACTTTATCCATTCATCCTTCTATTTTCTAATCACTTCATCCAATTCAGCGTCGCAGCCTTGTCCGAGCTCACAATAGTATCCAACACTACATTTTGTAAAAGTAAATACAGTACTTTTAAACATTATATATTATACTTTTAGTTTATCAGACTTTGTGGTACAAATGCACATGGTAACCAATACTGTGTTTTGTAAATTTTACATGATGATAAATACATATATTTCAATTCCTATGTTCAGAGCTATAAAAAGGCTCATCAAGATTCTCATTGATTATGCTATGAACCCTTTTCTGAGGCCCCATTCCTTAGACAGAGGCCTTTTCCCTCATGCCAGCTTCTTCCCCTAGTCTTAACCAGCAGTTTTTGAGTTGTGGGATGTGTGCCAGTCAGGTGTTCTCCAAGGCTGCAGAACAATTCACCATTTTTATTCTCCACCTTTAAACTGAATCATTTTTTTCCTGATGAAGGAGATCATCATTTTGACAATTATACTGGCACTAAACCCAAAAAAGTTTTTGATTCCCATTTATTTCATTTCTACACATCAATTGTGCGTTTTTTATTTTTGAACCAAAAGTGCTGTCCAAATCTTCAGGTAACTGTATAATCAACATTAGGAAAGATCAAGACCATCAGAAAGTTTCACGAGCACTGTGAAAAGTTTGAGTAATGTCGGTCTAATGTTGAGAACGTAAGTACAACCAGACGAGTGCTTGCAGAAATAAAGAGAAACGTGTCTAGAAACTCAGTGTCTGAAGAAATGCAGTCGGTATAATAAACACTTTATGCTCCAGCTTTTATTATGACAGAGGCCATGTGTGAATTCTGTGCTCTCCACTGAAGAATCACTATGTCATTTCCACTTCACTATTGTGTTTTCCCTGTGTTTATTCAGAGGACTTTGGTTTATACCCTGCATCACTATTTTAGGGTTCACCCTCTTCAAATCCTCTGTCCAGGGGCCCCAGTATTTTTGCACATCTATGAATGTAGCCTGTTGTGTGTTAAGACACACACGTGTGCAAACAATGTGGAAGAGCATTTAAGACTGGAAACAGGAGGCATTTCCTTACTCACAGAGTTGTGGGAGAGTGGAACAAGCTTCTCATCCATGTTGTTGAAAGCGATACCCTGGTTTGTTTCGAGAGACGGCTGGATGAGATTCTTGAGTCAATTACCCAACAAGCTGCATGGGCTAAATGGCCTCTTCTCATTTATAACTGTTCTTCAGTTTTAAGAATATAGTAACCTTTCAGCTGAAGTCTGGTCTTCATCTGCAAGTATGACTTGTTGTATAGGGAAAATTAAGCACAACACACAACCACTAAATACAAGTTTTAAATAATTTGGCATGAAGCTAAAAACATCTTTGATGTTATGGCCCCTAAACAAATTGAACTCAGTCTCTAAATGTATAAATTACTCTGCTTGAGACTGTATCCCTTCTTACTAGGTTTTGATAAGCAAAACTATCAGACTAATCATGAATGGAAAGTCCAGAAAATATGGACAACACCGGCAAACAAGGGCAGTCAGTGTGAAAGAGTCACTACAGTAGTGGGTCTGATCAACCCTTTCACTGTGAATTCATCAGCAGGTCCTTAGTTAACCTTAGGAACCGAGAGAGAAGTCATAAAGTGAAATCTAAACTACACAAGGCAACAGAGATGCTTTCATTTAGAACATTAATTAATCTACAAAAAAGTATTATCTTAACCTTGCATAGAAGGCAGAAGTCAAAATGCAGCTATAGTAATGAAATCGTAAGGCTTACTGTTACTATTACTTTTACCATTTCAAATAGAAAGCACAGACAAGAAAAAGCAAAATGAAAAAAAGGACCCCACAAAAGTTAAAGCCAGTTTTCTGACATTTTAAACTGATTCACAGGAACAAGCCTTTTAATTTAACATCATTGCACTGCTTTTCTTTACATTAAAGCTTTCTGCAAACACTGTAAAGATAAGAAAATCAAGATTCTGCTGGAAATATATACATATGTGGAATTCTGCATAAAAACATGAACAAATCGAATTATTCATCAAAAGTCATTTTGTGTATCCAACTGTTGTTTGCCCCCTAAATCTCCTGCTTAGCAACCATCTCTACCATTAAAGTAGGGTGCTGTGATGTTACACTATGTACAGGAGAGGCTCCTAGAGTTTCTAGGAATGAAGTACAGCTTCTTATATAGGCTCTTGTCACTTCTGTTTTTGGTGCCAGTGCTGGGTGAATACACCTTCAGCATTGGCACAAATGCCCAGCAAATGTTAACCATTTGCAATGTGTATGTGCATGTGTTATACTGTATACTGTACAGTATATTTGCATGTGCACATCTCTGTGTGACAATACATGTTACGTGTGTGTATGTATATGCATGAGCATATGTGGGCTTAGGAAAAACAGATGTAATGCACGGAGGATGTAAACAGGAGCTCCATTACGGGTGCAGCTCTTTGAGAAGGGGGCTTAGGAATGTAAACGCTCTGAAGGCACACAGGAGGGCACTCTCCTCTCTGATTCGGGGTCACAGTTCAGTCATCAGGAGCCTCTTCAGCAGCTTCTCTCGGTCCAGCTCCCGCCTCAGAGCTTCGGAACTGTAAGGGGGGCCAGAAAATGACACTTAGTACAGGATGCAAGAGCCCCCCCCCCTACCTTCCTCCTGACATGCAGATAGGCACAGCACCCTGCAAAAGTATTCAGACCCCTGCATACTTTCCGTTTCCTTTAAAAGCTGGCAGGCATGACAAGTGGAAGCAGCAATGAATATTGGTTGTGTATTTAACCTACTCTACACATTCAAAGCAAAAAGAAAGAAGTAAACAGATAAGTAATTTGAAAGAAAAATGGAAAAGATGATTGAGACAGTTAGTTCAGTGGCTCCTGTCTGTGCACAACGGTAGTGGTTCACATCACTTCACATTAAATACACCTGTCTGGTGACCTGTAAGGTCACTCAGTCAGGAAGTGAATTTCAAGCAAAGACTCAACCATCATGAACAATGGGCCTTCAAAACAACTCGGGGATAAAGATGAAAAAAAGCCTGTTCCCCCAAATTGAGTAACCAGGCAAGTCAATGGGAACTTTCAAAGAGTTCACTGACTGGGAAGGAAGAAGAAAAGTCACTCAACAATATCCCCGTTACTCCACTAAAAAGCATTTGTATGGGACTTAAAGAAAGACGCAAATCCTACATGGGGTTTGCGAGAAAGCACCTAAGTGACACTGCAAAAATAGGGCAAAAGGTTTTGTGGTAAGACAAGACAAAATGGGAACTTTTTAGTCTAAATGCAAATTATTACATTTGACACAAACCCAGCATAATGCATTACTCAGACCTTTACTACTGTCAAGTATGGTTAGGGCAGCATTGTGTTGTATGTGGGAACATAGATGGAAAAAAGTCCTGGCGAAACATACTTCAGACATAAAAAAGGACAAAGTTTCAGGTCAGAGCTACAAGGAGGGGATTAGAATAACAAAGTAAATGTCATTGAGTCCTGACTTAAATCCTATTGAGAATCAGTAGAAAGGCTTGAAAACTGCTGTCCAAAAGTGATACCCAAGCAAACGAATAGACAAAATATTCACCATAACTTTGTATAAAGCTGGTGGAGACTTACCAAAGGAGACTTACACCTGTAACTGTTGCCAAAGGAGCTTCAATTGAACATTGATTTCACAGGTCTGAATACTTATTAAGAATGCATAAGCAGAAATGGGTCACCATAGCAAAGCTCTGAATAGTGATGAAAGCCACTGTATACATTATACTAAATCAAATCACAAAATGGAAATCCACTGACTTTGTCAGTAGCATCACAATTAACAAGAATTCAAATAATTTAGTGACTGCACTCTAGTCTTGCCCTGACAGGGGCTCATCAGTACAAGGTACTGAAAGCACCGAGGGTATAAAACATAAACACATTTTGACAGGGATAGTGTTGGTACTGTGTCCTTCGTTAGGAATGGCAGCTACTCTCTTAAAAACAAAATAGTTGAGTGTCACTTTAGCTGAAGAACACCATAAACAGTGCCAGTTTTGTACTATTAATCTAATAGTATAATAGTATACTAACTATATACTTTATATATAGTTAGTTTTTTGTTTTACTTTTAAAAGGTTTGCCTAGTGGTGTGATCTGATGAACCACAGACTACAACATTCACAATGTGGGTAGTAACGTGTTTATAGTCATTAAAAGAGGTATCGTTCTACTGTACTGTAGTCTCTGTTATATTAATAGAAGTGTTAATATCAAATTGCAGAACATTTTTAAATGATAGATGGTTATAAAAGGAGAAAATGTTATAAATGCACACAACAGCAACAAATGCAGACTGTTTAAAAGGCTTGCAACATCCGGTAGGTAGCCACTAACACATTCCAGGCTGATGTGTAATATGTTAGAAGCATAATTTTGGAATGAAAAATAGTATTTTTATGTAATTTAATTAAGTTAAAGTAAACCTTATCTGTAAATGAAAAAATAAAGGTTTATTCCATATGTATTCCATATATATAGAAGAAAAGAACAACAATGTTTTGGTTGTGGAGCCTTCTCTGAGTGACACCAAAAGAACGCTCCACAGTCTAAACGTTGTGCTTCTTATCTATTCTTTTCAGCATGGAATAAACCGTTACTTGTTCTTTGCAGCCTATGCTTGCTGACGCAGCTACTTATTTGAACTTATTAGACCTGATCTTGTTAGTATCAATCTGAGAATACTGATTACTTGATACCTGTATTTTACTATGATATGATTTTTCCCATTTTGAATCACACTATGTTTATTTAATTCCCCTTTCCTGTTTTGATCCTTCTCCCACTATTCCAAATTGTCTTCTCCGGTCAGATATCCAGGAATTTTACAAGAGAATCAAATCCACACTGCACGAGGACTGTAAAGTCTGGAGTTGTTTCAGTTCCCCATCTCAGTAAAGTGAAGCATGATGCATCCCCCACTGTGTGCATCACAAAAATGTTTACTTTTTTCAGTCAGCCAGGAAATGCTTTAAGACATAGACATAGTTTAATAGGGTATCTCTCAAAGGTTTTTGGTCCTGTGGCAGAATTTGCTGGAGCAGAGCTCTTTGGAAATCACCCTGCTGGTTTGTGCTGAATCTAGCTACCCATGCGCCGGTACTCGAGAATCCCAGCCAACCCTCAGACTAAGCTGTGCAGCTAGCGCGAAATAGAGCATCAGCAACATTCGGATTATCAGACACCCCTGCTCTGGAGGGAGAGCCCCGAGGACATTTGTCCAGGCGCGTGAAGAAGGACTGAGGCGACTCCGCGTTGGGAAGATCTGCCGGTGGAGAGGAAGCACGCTGGTGGTTACCTGCCCATCAGGACTGTGTTTCGGTGGAGAGGCCGCAGGCCTGGGCCCAGCTCCATCACAGAGCGACCGGCGTGGCCATGAGGCCCCTGCAGAGGCTTGGCCGGTGACAGAGGGTGGTCACAGCACTGCGGCCGCACATCTAGAACTGGCAGCTCTGCCTGCAAACAAATGCCACAACACAGCTCTCATTATTGTTATGGAATAATATTTGGATTTTCCCCCCTGTCGGTACTGTTATTTTCTTTTTCTCATCTTGTTTTTCTTCATCCGAAGTAGCAGCAAATTGCCCATTGTTACAAGTCACTCTGAACTCCTTACTTCTGGATATACTACATATCCCACTGCCGTGTTCCACAGATTTCCATAGGCAAATACCACCTGTTGATCATGTCTATATGAGGTGTACACACTTCATCTGTCTACTGGATACGTGTATAATCATTATCCATGACCTGCTCATAATGATAGAAAGAAGAACAATCCAGACAGACTTCAAGAAGTCAAGATCAGCAGCCATGGATATCTGTATCTTCCTTATTAGGGCATGATATAGCTGCACCTTGACCAATGAAATGGGGCTTAATATGGAAGAAACCAAGATTATTTAGAGTTAAGATGTTTAATAATCAGGAGGAGAGATCTATTCTTCCACTCACAGACAGATGTGCAGTAGTTTTGCATTTAGAACTATGTATAACTTGTCTTGTTATATTTTTAATAACAATATGCAGTATACTATACAACTATTAAAACATTATGCTCCATAATGCTAATTATGCAGGCGGAAGTAAAGTGTTGTGAATATTGTCAACTGGGGAAGTTGAGGGAGTAATTGTGGACAATAGGAGAAGTTAGTTTGTTGGTACTGATACCTCAACAGAGAAGTGCAGGTGTGTGGACTCATTACCTGGCTGAATGAGAATTGTGGCACAGGTGAAAATGGATCATAAAAGGTGTCTGCTGGGTCAGAAGGTACTGTTTTTATCTAAAGGGATTGAAGAAGAGAATAGTAACTCAGTAACCTTCTGGCTTCTCCGCAGTGCAAATGCCTCTATATTGCATTTGACAACGGCAAACAGAAAACATCACTTGTAAGTTTGAAGAAGAAAAGAGAAAAAAAAAAACTAAATCCCCAAACAGTTTGCCTTGAGATTTCAGTGTGTATTTAGCTCCCAGCAAAGAACGTATTAATTCTCTGGGTCTCTGCGCAGATCTCTGCCTGCCTTATTGAGATTTGAAATTACGGAAATGTTACACCTTAAGAATCACATTATTTCTCTCTCCGCACTGCCTGGTGATCACAATTATAATGATCATGGCTATTCATTCTGATGTGGCCACTGTTCCAAAAACATATTGCAGTCTGTGCTACCTCAGTGCCTGCTGTAATGAAGTTATTGTATGTTCTACATAGAGAGATTCTCAAGAAGCTACCACACCGTTTGGTTCAGTACTTCAAACTGAACCGCTCACAGCCCACTGTGGGCAGAGCACAGTGTGGTCGGCCAGGCAGGCTGACAGAAGGCCAACAAGCAAGCAGCCGAGCAGAGTCCTGGCCCTCAGTCTCGCACATTACCTGGGCACAAGAATGGGCAGGGACCAAAGACACCCATTACTCCTTTGTTCCCTGTGCACATGTGGCATTTGGGAACGACTTTCTCTTGAAACTGTGCTCCAAATTATAGAGAAACCCTCCCACAAACATAGCACAAAAACATTTACAGTATAAATAACATTTTCAAAATAAAAAAAAAACTACACTGAAAGACCAACAGGGCCATATTAACAAAACGCTTGTACTGTATGTTACGTTTGCCCGTTTGTTCTCACAAGAACATAAAGCAATAAACTTGAAAGCTGTCATTTAAAGTTTCCCTAGACCCAATTTAATTGCTGACTATATAGTAGGCTGTTTAAATGCGTCTTCTTGATTAAATCACATTGGGAGTTTCTTTTTTCTTTTCTTGTTTTAAAAAGCAGTAAACACCACAGTGTCTTGACTGGTACACAGTTTAACACAGGACTTTGCTTCAGAGATTACACTGAATTAATGCATCTTAGACAAATCAGTGCAGAACTCAAGGCCAACAGTGTTTGAAATTAATCTTTTCCTTTTTCTTCTCTCAAGCTTACAAAGCTTCTTGAATTCCAAACAGATCAGTAAGTGTTGAAATACTTGAAAATACCGTTGATGTCAACAAACTTGAGATTTCTGCTGTCTGCTGAGCTTATTTAAAAAAAAAAAACACAGGGAACACAGCAGAAAATGTTTAGGTGCAGCAACTTTTGTTACAGCTTTTATTCATGCAGACTGAAATAATTATTTTAGGCATTTGTATTAGACAATTCCAATATTCACTTAAAAACCTGTTTTTAGTAAAGCTTTGAAAAGGCGATTTAGTCTTACTCTTAGTTTAACAGTCTTTCAATTTTGTTTTACTTCTGTTCTGTCGTTCATTGTGTGATTGTGTGCTATTAAACAGTGCTTTGAGTTTCTACAATACAATTACAATTTTTCTAGCAATAATATCATTAGCTATATTAAATAATAACATATTATGATACTTTTATATACAATAAACAATAGTATAAGTAGTATTTTACTATACAACACTTCATTATTATTTAGTAGAATTGACACACTTATGGCTAAACTCTGTCCAAGAACAAGTTACAAGTGAAAAACTATGCTCAATTATTTGTAATTGTTAAGCCCTAACACTGAACTGACCTAGAGGATTTTGCAGGCCTGTGGAGTAGTTGTTTTAGTGTGAAACTTAATTTCATAACGACTTGAAAAGCACAGCAGTGCTGTATCATTGCTAAAAGCATCTAGTTATTTTCCTGGCCTATTAAAGATCTACCTGGCAGTACTGGCTAGCACAGAAGAGGCAGCTATATTTTAAATGGATGATTGTTATTTCATTACACCCGCAGTTGTTAAAACACATCGACGGCATTTTCAACCTTCAACACTACATTTTTTGCACAAATGTGCAGAACATACATGCAAGAGTAAAATAATGTGCACATAAAATCAACACACACAAACACAACCAAAAGAAACATTTATGTGTAGAAAGAACATTAATGTGTGTGTTACTCTGACTGTATGTATAAACATATCACGTATGTACATACAACAGTATATACAGTAGACATGAAGGGATAACCAATCTTTTACCACTGCTGTGACTTTATCATGAGTTTTAGACAGTAAATCTCTGTTGTGGTAATTGTTGGTAATGTATAGGTTTTTTCTTACATCAACCTGTAAAGGACAAGGATCAAGAGTGCACAAAAACCCCAGCAGACACAAAACACAGCACAGCACCTCACAGACAACGGCCACGCAGTGTGAGTGATGTATTGTGCATAGTGCATCCTGCTCTGACGAGGGGTAATCACATCTTGGTGTGAACCTGGATCGCTCGCATCAGAAGGGGTCGGGAATTCAGGGGAAGTGCTTCAACTGCTGAAAGTGCCTTCAATAAACCCCACCATAACAACTCAAGCATCCATGGCATTTTCCTGATGCCAGGCAGCTAAACGGCAGTGTAAAAAATGTCTCTGTTGCCATTAAAGCTGCTTTTACCAGAGGCGTGGCTTCAGTGAAGTCCATTAACAGATCCCCTGGCTCCAAAGGCATCTTACCAGACCCCTCGGTGGGACTCTAGGAGAATAAAAAACAGTAGATGTAAAAGAAGAAAAAGAAGGTTAAAGCAGGCCAGGTGTGAGCAAAATTATTTTGCAGAGGTAACAAAGCTGAAGTACCAGTTCTGGAGATGTACTACCACAACCTTTCCACATGTTGCTGTTCCTTACATGTTATTTACAGGAAAGAGACTGAAGATATCACGATAGATAACTCTTGATGGTAGTATATCTTTGCTTTGGCTGAAAAGATATCTAAATATATTTACTACACAACAATAGCTTTGTGTTTGATTTTTGTGTCTCTGCATTCTTCTTAGAACTCATTTTCTGAATTAGTGCTCAGGACACTATACACACATAGCGAATAAACACTGAAATGTATATTTATTTAGTTTATAAAAACTGAACTACTGGGGGGGTCTCCAGTGACGCCATGTTAGCAATGGCTGCTTAGTTCTTTCGCTTTCTTGGTTGTTTAAAAAAAACCTCAACAATCTTGTCAAATAAGTAATTTAAATAATTTAAAACAAATACAGTGTTGGGTGACATTGGAAAAATGAGGAAGAGGACGTAAAAACACTCAAAACTACCCAACAAAGGATGTTGAAGAGGAACAGGGAGATTGAAATAGTCCTCCCCTGCCTAGCAGGGTGTAAGGAGCCAGCCCGTAGAATCTGGAGACCGCGAATCCACCGTGAGCCTTGAGAAAATCTTTAACAAAGTGAAGGATTTCAGAAGGGATATTAACAAAAAAAGTAATGGACTTTACTGAAGAAATAAACAGAACAAATAAAAGGGTAAACGAAGTGGAGGAACGAATTGAGCAAACCAAGGCGTATCCCAAAAGAAGGAAAAGATCAAACTAGATGTGGGTCTTTACCCCCAATCTCTGTACTTAATGTAGATGACAAGATTTATGCTTCAATAATGGCCAAAACATCAGAGAAAACATTACCTCAGATAATAAATTTAGATCAAACCGGTTTTATTCAGAACAAACACAAGACAATATTAGGAGCACCCTTCATATTATGAAGCATATCGATTATCAAGGGAAGGAGGTGATTTTAGTTAGTCTATATGCAGAAAAAGCCTTTGACCGGGTCAATTGGGAATTTTTATATTGGACATTAGAGAAATTTGGATTTGTTGATGAATTTATCTATATCATAAAAACAATTTAAATCCTACAGCACAAATTTAGATCAATGGACATCTCTCTAAGAGATTGTGTTTGAAAAGAGGTACAAGACAGGGGTGTCCCCTGTCACCTCTCTGTATATAGAACCTTTAGCAGAATGGATTAGACAAGACTCAGAAATTAAAGGGATAGAAAGTAAAGGACAAAAACATAAGATCACATTGTATGCAGATAATGCCCTGCTACAGTATATTTGGATGACCCCAATGAATCGTTTATCAGAGTTATGGATCTTTTGGAAAAATATGGTCAGGTATCAGGGTACAAATTAAATATAGAAAAAACAGATGTTTTATGTTTTAATTATAATCCCACAGATCAAGTAAAAGAAACATCTAAGTTAAATTGACTATCACCATCTATTACATATTTGGGAGTATGTTTACCAAAAGATTTATCAAAATTATTTAATTTAAATTTCAGCCCTTTAATATGTCCTATAAGATGCCCTGGCTGGCTGGAGTTTATTGCCTCTCTCACTGGGACCTAGAGTGGAAGTTATTAAAATTAATATTCTGCCGTGATTACTATATCTTTTTTAGTCTCTTCCAGTGGAAATCTCATCAGAACAATGTAATTAATGGGATAAAATGATTTCAAGATTCATTTGGAATGGAAGGAAGCCAAGAATTAAATTAAAAACACTGACCAAAGAGAAAGGTGGTTTATCCCTGCCTTGCCTAAAGTCATACTACCAAGCAGCTCATCTTAGAACACTACAGTAATTTGCTGGTGCGATAGATATTAAAGTGCAAAATGGAAGGAGATAGTTCTTTGATTATAGCTGAATTTCCAATACAGATGGTCCTGGGAGATCGATCATTGGCAGAAACTATATGTAAAACAGCTATACCCAAGATAACTTTACCAATTAAAATTTGGTTTAAGATAATAAAAGCCTATGACTTAGAGAGGTTAAAATATTAAGGTGGATAGTTTTCGATTCAGATTTCCCTTCTGGGAGATCTGACACACGATTTAGGATTTGGGCAATGAAAGGGATTACAGCAATATGTACTTTAGTGAAACTGGATCATTTGAAAAACTCTGAAGATCTATCACAACAATACAATCTGGAAAAAAAAGATTTTTACAGATATCTTCAAATCAGACATTATCTAAACAGCTGGAGATAGCAACCACATATAACAGAAGGCAATAAACTGCCTGATAATTTTATAGCTTCTTATCAGCAGGGTAACTTGAGAAAAATAATATCAAAGCTGTACAATAGTAATGAATAAATTTTAAAAAATTCTCAACAGAACATATTAAAATAAAATGGGAAAAAGAAATCAATACAACAATTTCTGTAGATCAAGTACACGGACTTGGGAGAAACTTCTGTTGGAGGAATCTGACCCGTTTTTTTATCAGCCCTAAAATTCAAGCCAAACAAAAAGGCAGCAGCTGACAGTGTTGGAGGTTATGTGGAGAGCAAGGTGCGGCTCTCTCACACATATTCTGGTCATGCCCAAAAATACAACAATATTGGAAATCTTTATATATAACCCTTAACAAAATTAGTAAATGTGAACATACCATTTGAATTTTCTGTTATGTATTTGCGCAATTTTGACTTTGATCAAATTGAAGTAAAGGATAGATAAGGTACATATGAGGGATTCTTCTAGTAGCCCTCAATAGTAGCAATCTTGTGATTGCTTGTAAAAAAGCAATCACAAGAAAATGGCTTATAAAAGAATCTCCAACACGTGAACAATGGGTTAATGTTGTGAATTAAATCTATATAATGGAGAATATTTTTTCTCTCAGGTTACAGGTTAATTAATCTCCCCACTGAGACCTGATTTCATCTTATGAGAGAATATACAGTAATATTTCTGTGTGGACTATTTTTGTTTGTTGTGTTTCTCATCAGACAATTGTATTTTCTTGTATAACCCTCCATACCTCCTGGTAAGCATGTATGAACATATTGTAACAAAAATGACAGATAAAGGCAAATGTTTATTTGGACATGTTCTGTTTGTAAATCTTTTCATCGCTAAATAAAAAACTAAAAAAAGATCTATTATACTGTCATGAATTTCCCTCACGCAGGCAAGCGCTCCCGCATTCCCACGAGCTCTCCCCGTACCAAACATGCACGCGTCAATCAGTCCTCTATTTAAACCCTCATTAGTCCCCCTGTCAGTGCTCACAATTGAGATTCTCTCCCTGAGCTTACTTTCGACCAACTCCTTCGCGATACAACTGTTTCTCTTCTGGACCTTGACCCTGCTTTTTTCGACTACGCTTTAGCCACTCAATTTTGTACCTATGCCTCTACAACGTTCTCTTGGATCCTGACCACAGCCTGTTTCCTCGATTCCATCTTCGCCTTCTGATTTCACGCCAACGCCTCTTCAACGCCTTCCCAGAATCCGACCCCTGCCAGTCTCCTCGATTACGACTCCACCTTCTGAATCCATTCCGACACCTCTTCAACGCCTTCCTGGACTTCAACCCCAGCCTGTTTACTCGATTACGCCATGCCTTCTGATTCTACGTCAACGCCTCTTCTACGCCTTCCTGGACTCGGACCCCTGCCTGTTTGCTCTGACTATGCCTACGTCTTGCGCCTACCCTTCCTAGAGCACTGCATTGGATCCCAATCCTCCGCAGTCAGCCCCAGCGTGACATATACCAACACGATTTCTGACAGGGAAGAATCATCCATCTTTTTTCTAACCCCGATACAGGGTCCTGGGGGACTAACCCAGCAAACAAGGGGAGCAGGACAGGAACGACCTGGACGGGATGCCAGTCAGACTGACTAAGGTACGCCAGACTTATTGCAGATCACCAGCTGTTTCAATGCTTGACTCTCCATTTGGGAAAGATGCAGCGATCTGTGGGCTTGCACTGCCCCTTCAGGAATTTGATCCCGGCTGAGCGTGGGCGCCGAACACACACAGTGCCACTTCCTGACAGCGGATATCTCAGCTAAGCCGAAGCCCGGTCCTCTGACCCAACAGAGCTTTTTAGCTTTCAGAGGGGTTTTCCTTCTGTAACTGGCTCATGCATGAGTCCTGTTACATTTTTTCCTCCTTCTCTCCTCAGCAGCAACCTCCGCCACTGACAGACTTCAGCCTGCGAAACACGAGTTACAGCACAAGTGCGGATTTCCCAGCCCTGCCAGGACTCCAGGGTAACACCCCT
Organism: Lepisosteus oculatus; assembly: GCF_040954835.1. Lineage (NCBI taxonomy): Eukaryota > Metazoa > Chordata > Actinopteri > Semionotiformes > Lepisosteidae > Lepisosteus > Lepisosteus oculatus. The sequence continues at coordinate 23,484,332 of NC_090705.1, forward strand.
ACTTTTTTTGAGAAATGCCTTAGGATTTTTAATGACCACAGAGAGTCAGGACCTCGGTTTTATGCCTCATCAGAAGGATGGCACCTTTTTACAGTATACTGTCCCCATCACTATACTGGGGCATTAGTGACCAGGCTCACACCTGCTGAGCTTCAGTGGGCTGCCAGTTGTGAGTTGCAGGGTGATACGGCTGCTGGCAAGATGTAGTGCCAAATGGCATTACAGGTGAACCACAGCCAAATGGCAATTCACAGGAATCTATGTTTGCCGGAAAGCTTGGAAAGCTCTGTCTGACTAATCTAGAGCGCCACTGCTTGGGGAACCATAGTCTTAATTGGCTGGTCTCATGACCAAACCTCGAACTCATAACGCAGGTATCATACATTTCAGCCGGTGCTCTGACTGAAAACTTTATTGGTTGCGCCAGGCTGGAGCCAGTCTTAATCCAGATGAATTGCATTTTCTACAGACAAGAACAGCATCTTAACTTGAATGAAAGGCGAGGCGCACCAACTGCTGGGTAAGAGAATAACTACGGTAAAAAAAAGGACATTATTAATATTTGTAGGAACAGTATTTTTAAAATCCATCTCTACATGCATGAATTGAACGAACAAACATCCTCTTCTTTAACTATTACTGTCGAAGACCCTTTTAGCCAATGTCCGGCTGGAATTTCCTCCCCTTAAACATTTTGTTATATCTCTGCAGCAGAACATAGCAGGAGCATGGTTCAGGTCTTAAATTGAAGCTGGCTGTTGAGTGTGAACAGTCAAATTTATTTTATTTCTTAATGTGTCCACTCAGCAGACAAACATATGAAAAAAAACCCAAATAACAGCAGGCAGAAATTTTGTTTTGGTCTTCAGAGGTAAGAATTTTCAATTCTGGTAGCTGGAAATGCTTTTTAGGCCTTGTCATAGGTGTCTACTAGCTTGGATAAAAATCTGGGACAAATTGATCAATTTGAAAAATAATCGACATAATGTTTTATGAAGACTGGATCTGGAATGAAATTTCTTGCATATAATAAATAAATCATAAAAAATATTGAAAGCAATGGGAATAAAAACCATTGCAATTGCTATAAAAACCTTTAGACACTGCTAGAGAGTCTTTTTCTGCTGTTAGACATTGAAAAAAACCTCAGAGTTGCCTTCTGGTGTGAAAAAAGGAGCACTGATAAGAAACTGATTGATTATTCCCTTCTGAGTCAATGACTGAAAGCTAGAAGACATGCGGAATGCAGCCTGAGGCTTGTAGAGGAAGTCTCACCCCCTTAGGGCTCTGAATGGCTGAGAATACAATGAATGACAGCGTTTTATACCAATCAGATCTCCTTATTTCTAGCGGTCCTGCTTCAAATATCTATTCCAAAGACAATAACGTTTAGTTTTCTCCAGGTCTGGAGGTGGGTTAGTCCAGCCTTTTGTGGATATATATCGTGCTTCAGAATAAGGTAAAACATGGGATATATATATTTTGCTGGGTTTTGCTTTTTCGGTCTTGTTTTGCTGGCTTATTGATTACCTTATCAATGCACTTTGGAAGTTTGGAAGTGCATCATCAGATAAAAAGTGTCTTTGTTAACAGTCTTTGTTGTCCTTTTTCATAACAGGTTTTGTAAAGGTTTTGTGGTTTTGTTGGTAAAAAACGATTAAATATGACACAGGAATCAAAAGTAAATATTGATTTACACCACGGTCGCTTGCAACTACGCCACACACGGGCTTGGTTTGATTAAATAAACATTTTTTCTGAAAATGGTTTTGTGAAGCTCTAGTTGAACCTTTTTTGATTGATAAAAGCTTTCTATAAAGGTTTTGTGGTTTTGGTGATGTAAAATGATTAAATTAGATGCTCCTTTTAAGTCAAGTTTTTCTTAGACCATAAGCGCTTGCATCCACGATTTGCACTAAGAACAAAAAAATTAGTTTGATGTCTGCTAGGTTGACTCAAATTCTTATTTACTGAACAAATTAAGTATTCGTTAATGCAACTCTTCTTAGGAATGTTACTCCCTAGACTTATAATGTTTAAGAGCATCTAAAAATTATTTTTAATTTCCAAATGATTCATATGGAATTAGATGAAGATAAAATTAGAAAATAGCACTTCCAGATAGCACTTTAATCAAGATTATGGTTTTTAACTTGTTTATGATTTTCTTGCACCTTTTTACTACAAGAATGCATTTTCATACACTTTTCAGAGAGCACAGTCAGGTCTATAACTTGTTCAGCTGTTAGTCGTGTAAAATCTTGCCAGCAAAATATACTGTATGTATTATTTAATCTTTCATGTATAATCTACAGCTAATTAACCTCTTCAGTTTGCCCTTCCACTAGTTTTTTCTCTAGAATCTGTTGTTTCACAATATGCAGGCCCACATTTAAAAAAAGGAGAGATGTGAACCCATCTACCCATTTTCTAACCATCCTCCAATGTAGGGTTGTGAGGGAGCCAGAGCCCATATCCCAGCAAGCAATGGGCACAAGGCAGTATACACCCTGGATGGGAAGCCAGTCCATTGCATTACAGGGCACACACAGATTTAAATACTGGACCAGCTATCCCAGAAGGCAATGACAACCCATTGTCTTTGGACTATGGGAGGAAACCCATACCAATATGAGGAGAACGTATACAAGCTTCATACAGACAGCACCTCAGGTCCAGGACTGAACTCTAAGCCCCAGCCTTGTGCGGCAGCAATACTAACTACTGCATCACTGTGCCACCCAAGATGAGACCATTTCATAGGAAATAAAATGTGGTCACATAGTGATTGAAATGATTATGGATTGCTAAAGGATTGAATAGCTGGAACAGAGAGCTTGGGCATTGAAGATAAGATAAGATCACTTTATTGGCCATACACAATTTCTTGTATTAGGGATTTGTCTTTTTGCATACCCCAACTTGCTCTTCAAGAGACACACAGACAGGGAGAGAAGCTTTGGGTCAGAGCGCAGGGTCAGCCATTTATACAGCACCCCTGGAGCAATTGGGGTTAAGGGCCTTGATCAGGGGCCCAACGGAGTAGGATTCCTCTGCGGGCCATGGGATACGAACCGGCAACCTTCCAGCCACAGGCGCAGATCCTTAGCCACAGAGCCACCGCACTGTCCCGTATTAAATAAAACAATACCTCACCTGTTGCAAGTTAATGTTTGTCATACACTTGTAAATGGCAACAATATAAGGTCAACATTTTATTATCTTGATAAAGCGTATTAAAAATAGTTTTTTTTTATTCATGGACTCATTTTATGTACCTACATTTTATAGACTTATTTTTGTCTGATAGAGCTGGGCAACGCAACAATAATTAAAAACCTGTCAATTCATCAGCTTTCCAATACAGGATGTGATGGACTCTACGTTCCCTAAATACAAAGCTCATTCTGATTGACCCTGGCAGGCTTCCCCAGGAGGACACCATATGGACTCATCTGAGCCAAAAGGCAGACTCCATGACACTGGACCTGAGAGCCGAGAGTAGGATATGGGTAAGCAGCAGTGTGAACACAAGAAGCAGTGCGTTTGGTGCTCACTGTCTTCTGTGACAGCTACTTTACAAACTTCTTTTGTTCTTGGAAACAACTCTGAAAGTCTTCACAGCAAACCCTGGTAGGTAAGACAATAGTGGAGCCAACACTGGGGAGGAAATGGATACCTTGACACAGATGGGTGGCTGGACCTGCACCTCGAAGGAGCTCTCAGAGGCTGTTTTGCCTGTGCTGCTCTGGGAGGAAATCGCTGCTAGGGCAGCCGGTAGGTCATCCTCGTCCTCGTGGTTGCTAGGGGACAGAAAACATGGTGCTATCATTGGAGCAGCACAATCTACTGTACAGGTCATAAAACGGAAAGCATCGAACAGGGCTCCCAGATTTGTGAAGACGTTATGATGTTGTCCATTCTTATGAGGATCTGAAATGTGTTTGAGACTCTAATGTTTTAGTTTTCTATAGATTTCTGTGAAAAAACATTTGCGACTTTCATCCCAACACTTATTTTAGTAAAATTAAGACACTGAAAAAATGTTCACAAAGGGAAATCCATTAAGTTGCAAAAGGATGGACATAGCTAAATATGTATGGTAAGTGCATGGCTCACATAACGCTTTCCAACATTAACTGTCAAAGAGTTTTTCCCCTGTAATTTTCTGAAGTGTGTGTTATGGAAGTGACTAAACATGACCACAATGACTATCCATACTTGACCAAAAAGTCACAAACGTGCTTCTGGAGACAGATCTGCATATTCAGTAAGCAGAAAATATTGAAATGTGAAAAAAGTACAAAAAATAGCAAGGAGTCAGACTTTATACTGATAAACAGCTATGATTTCTAAACCATTTCCAATCCTTCAAAATGGTACAAACTTGGGTGTCATTTCCATCACCACACACTAGGGGGCACTGTGGTCTTTTCTTATTGTGAGTGGCATAGCTTCCAGGAACAGGCATGCCACAAGTCTGCAGAAGCACAAATAATTAAGCCGCATTAAAAGTGATTACTTCCAGGCAAATTCCTCAACATATTTCTTTTCACCTTTCTCTTCAGTTTTCTCCTCATTTATTAATGACCTCTTTATATGCTGACTTTTGCAAGTGTCAGATGGCATATAAGGTAACTGGCTAGCACTGTACCAATTTCACCGAGCTCAGTGAAGGTGGGAAAATGAATGTGGTTCTCTAGCCCCCCTGTGTGATTCTACTGTAAGGTCCACTTCCTTCGCTCTTCTAATTCTGGTCTCCTATCTGTCCCCAAAAGCCCATCTTCATTCTATGGGTGACGAGGCCTTCTCCTGTTATGCCCCCAAGCTCTGGAACTCTTCCCAAGGATACCAGAGAGTCACCTTCTCTAAACTCCTTCAAATCCAGACTCAAAAGCTTCTTCTTTACTTAAGCCTTTACTTAACTGGTTCCATTAAGTAAAGGCTCTTCTTAAGAAGAAGCTTTTGAGTCTGGATTTGAAGGAGTTTAGAGAAGGTGACTCTCTGGTATCCTTGGTACCCAAGGAGCTGATTGTTGATGACAACAACCTCACCCTCAATGTCAGCAAAACCAAGGAGCTGATCGTTGATTTCAGGAAACTGCAAACCGGACATGCCCCTATCCACATCAACGGGACTGAAGTGGAAAGGGTCAGTAACTTTAAATTCCTTGGCGTCCATATCACTGAGGACCTCACATGGTCTCTCAACACCACCTGTCTGATCAAGAAAGCGCAACAGTGCCTGTACTTCCTAAGACGGTTGAAGAAGGCTAAGATATGTCCCCAGATCCTCACTAACTTTTACAGATGCACTAAAGAAAGCACACTGACAGGCTGCATCACAGTGTGGTATGGCAACTGCAGTGCTGCTGACCGCAAAGCCCTACAGCGGGTTACCCTCCCATCTATCTAGGACATTTATGACAGACGGTGCTTGAGGAAAGCTCTAAGCATCATCAAAGACCCCACACACCCCAGCTACAGACTTTATGATCTGCTACCATCTGGAAAACGGTACCGGAGCATTCGAGCACGGACGTCCAGACTCAGAGACAGTTTTTACCCCCGCACTATCAAACTATTAAACTTCCAGCCTCTCTCACTCTCACCTCAGCTCTCACCTATGATCTGAACCTCACAGTGCCTTCTTTCTTACCAAAAACCCAAACACACATTGAAAATCTACCTCTACCATACATGTCAAAAGCTCACTCCCCATAATTTCTATCCCTTTATTTCATTCTGTTGATGCATATTTTTGAACATAACCTGTTAACTTTTGGTTGTTTTGCACACTGCCTGTTGTCTCTGTCTTTCTTTTGTTACACAATTGTATTGTTGTTGTTGTTTTCTTTGCACTACTTATGTCCGAGAGCTAGCTAAATAGCATTTCTAGTCCTACTATACTTACTGTAGTACCACCATCCACGGTCTCCTCTGTGTATTGTAATTGTGTTTTGTCTTGTGTATTCTTTTTATTTATTGTTGTCTTCATTTTGTAAAGCGCTTTGAGAAGCCACCTTTAAAGGCGCTAAATAAAGTTTATTATTATTATTATTATTATTATTATTATTATTATTATTATTATTGTGAGCAGTGAGTGAAGTCCTGGTTGAACAGAATCACTCACAAGCTGTACTGCCTTATCAGTTTCTTTGTGCGAGCTGGACGAACGCTCTGCTTCTCCGTTGCTGTACTCGATGGGGCTGTCTCCTGTGGCGACACTGGACACCTGTTTAGAAAATCAAGCACAAAAATGAAGAGGGATTTAGTAAACAAACAACCAGGGTAGAGTCAACCAGTGCAAAAGCTGAGGTAGGCAACTGTCTCAAAGTTGCTTTCTGAAGTAAGTTTTTTCTCAGAAATCCAATCAAGGGTACAGTAGCCTTAAGTTAGAAGACGTGTCAGGGGACCAGGATCAGGTGGACGAATATTAATGTGAAAACAGGAACTTTACATCACAAGTTGTAATTACACTATAATAAAATAGCACACGTTGGAAGATGTGGAAGAAAAAGCAGTTTTGCTGTTTTTGTTACAAATTGTGGTCACATTTTTTTAACCTGTTTGATCTTCAAGAAGAAGAGCCAAGCGCTCTTGTACAAGAAAACGTGAGTCCGACTGAGCCTTTGTTGCTCCAAAATATCCATCTGCCCTGACACAAAACTTTGGAAAAGCATCTCAATAACTGGACTGTAACCTTTAGTTCACATCTGATCCTTCAAGAGAGTACAATTTCTGTGTAGACTGGCAGGAACTGAGGAAGCTGATTGCTGCTGGTGTTCTTGTGGGATCAGAGCTCAGCCAAGTGAAACCATCTACCAGCCTGATTAATGATGCTGAGACTGTGTAATGAAGCATTCCAGACACTTCAAGTGTGTTTCTCCTGAAAGCCATTCCTGCAGCTTCAAGGTAAAACCACATTGAGAAAAGAAAAAGTTTAAGCAGCAAACGAGATGGCTTACAAGGGATTCTTAATTCTTAATTCTTCTTATTTTTCTTTAATTTTGGCAGATTTGACTTTGTGCAACATAAAGCGATTACAGTATAACATTTATAGAAATGTTTTAATCAAGAAACATTACTTAATCATACTGTTACTCATTATTCTATAGTGTTTTTTATTCTTAGTGAATTGGGGGTATTAACACATCTGGAGGGCAATGTACACTTCTATTTTTTATTTACTATTCTATTTCCAGTTTCTCATCAGGTTTCCCATTAGTTTGTTCCTCATATTATAAAAAGACTAATAATGCAAAACATTTAATGTACACTAATTCAGTTCCTTCCCTCAGTTGTATCAAAATGTGCCCCGACAGTCAGGGAAACTGCTAATTACATACTTAACATTTAAAAATATGCAGAATCCTGGCCCATATAAAGAGATTATTATTATTTGAGTTTTGGAAACAGGTGAGAGGAGACCCTCTCACACAGTGCAGAGCATAGTACCCTCACAAAGTATTGTAGAGATCAATAACTCCCATCTCAATGAACATAATGACATAATGAAACCAAATGCCTTCACACAATTTCAATACTCTCTGCAAGTGTCTCGCCATATACCTTACTTCTGGTTTTAGATAACCTAGCTTTCAGCCATAAGCATTAATATAATTAATTCTGGTTTCTGTATATTGGAAAATATACATCAAAACTTACTGGAGCCACTGATTGAAGCATGCAAACATAAGAAAGTTTAAAATGAGAAAAGACCAATTAGACCATTTAGCTCATTTCAGCAGTGAATTGATACTTCTAGCTGTATCCTGAGAGAAGCCAGCGTATAACATGGCTAGGCAGTGTGTTCCATATTTACACAAACGTTTGCCAAGTTAAACTTCTGTTCTCAGTTCTAAATGTACTTCCACATAGTTTCATCTTGTGTTTTCTGGTTTGTGTTTTCACTGTGTTCATTCAGAAGACATCCACTGGGCTGACCTTGTTAATGGCTCAGATTTTGCACACGTCTAACAGGTCGCCTCATAGTCTCCTCTTTTCAAAATTAAAAAGGTTCAGTTCCTCATCAGGTCAATGTAGGACATCCCTTTCGTAGTCTTCTCTAGATTCCAGAGCAGCAATATCTTTTTTGTAACATGTTGAGTAAAACTGTACAAAACATTCAAAATGAGGTCTTACTAATATATTATACAATAATAACATATCTATGAGTTTATATCATATACATATCTGAGATGCCTCCATCATTTCCATCTTCCACCATTTCAGCGGCTGCTCCTTAACATTCTATACAGTGGGGGCAGTCTCATCTCCTGCCTGGCCTTCTCCTGATCCACCTGGAGGTTGCTGGTGTTGCTCTTGGGTTTCCTCAGCTCTTCACTCCCTTTGTTCAGATGCCCTTTTAGCGTGCCTTCATCCTCATACTGCTATGCCTTACCGGCTTTCCATCTGCTGCAGTTCTGACTGCAGGGCCTCCCTCTTCTCCTTCAATTCATTACTTCATGTACTGTACTCCCAGAGCAGTTTCTTCAAATTAGCCTTCTGCTTGCTCTCAGACTGGCTGATGGCCCAATCAACAGTGTGGGAATCACGCTGTTTCCTTCTCCTCTCAGTACTCGTGAACACAGCAGCTCAATTCCAATTGTCTTTCCCTCCTGTAGCTCTCACAAAAATGGCTCCTTCCCCCATTCTCTTCTTTGAGGAAAGGACTTCTTGTCCTCCTTGTTCTTATTCTCTAAACTGGAACCCAAATTCTTCTCTTCGTTAAGCACAGATTATGTTTACTTTTGCTTTTTCTTGTGTTTCTTACCTTTTTCAGCAACTTCCTGGAACTCAGGCATTACCTTCATCAGAACCTCATTCACAAAGTGAAGCTCTCCTGTTCCCAAATGCATCTCCTCTTTGCCCTTTGCTCTTCTTCATAAATGTTTTACATTGTGGCCATACACTACATACAGTAGGATGTGCATTAAGGGCTACCCTCTAGTGCAAACTGCATATATTACATCTTACAGTAACTGGTCAGGTGACTGAGTACAGCAACTCATTTCCCACAATAAATTTGAACTGTCAAAAACTACAACATTCGTCAGAGAGATAGTGCAACAACATCCAGGATAGTACCACAGAATCTTTGTTTTTTCAGTCATATACAGAAGGTATGGATGGATGTTTGCCCGTTATGACTTCCGGCACTTAGGGGCAGCAACATGCTGTTGCTGTTTCTGTAACATTCGTTTTTTTATGGGACAGGGTTGTTAGCCTTGTGCCCAACCTCCAATATGGAGGACCTGGTGCACGACGTGGGACACAAACCCACTGCTCTGAGATTATGAGTCTCATGCTCTACCAGCAGAGCGAGGCGGGGGCTCACACAGAAGGTATAACAGCAGTTAAATGAAAAACAAAAAACAAAACACTCCTACTAATCCTTTTAAATGACAGTATCTATATCTTCAATCAGAAAGGGGCATAACAAGGGTCAAAGAAAATAAGAACAATTTCATGGAGGATGACATCAATGCCAGGATATTTAGGTTGTCCTGTTCTGAATTGTCTCTTTTTGCTCAGACGGGATAAAGATGCCTCACGTGCAGCTGCCTCTGTAGAAGAAAGACTAGATAAATGAGAATACTGGAAAAATGATCCCTATTTATACAAGTTAGAACAAATAAGGCAAAATATTTTGTTAGTCTTCATGGGAGACAGTACTGTATCAGCTAAAATGTGAATATTTAAAAGCAGGAATATTTACTATCTCAAAGCATTAAAAGCTGGTAAATGGCTAGGTTGAGTGTCATTTAAGTAATGATTCTGTCCTGATCTACATACAAAATACTTGGCAATAAATATAAAATATAAATAGTGTAGCGCCTTCAACTGGCGTTGGGCCGAAGTGCGCCCGGCTGGGGTACGCGGCGAGGGGCAGGGTGGGAGTAGTAGAGGCCAGGATGGGGACTAGGAAGGCCGTTGACCAGTGCAGCTGACCCATTGCAAAACGGGTGTACAGAGTGGTGAGATCACCTGGATTCATGTAAATAGTTCCCTGGTTTCGCACCCCTTTTTTGATACTTGTACCCAATAGCCACCCTATCCCTGTGTAACTGTACCCGAATAGACCCCAGTGTGTTGTGCTCTCTCTCTCTGGCTCCTCTGTGTGTGCGCGGGAGTGGTGGTTGTGCTTACTGTGCCGGACTCTCATCCGAAAAATTAAAGCGCCGTTTCTCATTCAAATGAGAGTCTGAATCACTGTGTCAGTCCTCGCCGAACCCGAAAATATTACAATATAAAAACAGCAGCTTTAATTCTTTTTAAACAAAGCCTAATTTCCAGTGTGGTATCATCAGAAAGAGTGAGCTGTTGCACATACTTTAGAAAAGATATGATTTCAGACTGAGTTCTTTTACAAAGATGAGATTTGTAAAAAAAGTAATGAGGAAAATATTGTAGCATTATTTTTGATGGAGACCTTGACAGCAGGTGTTCCAAATACTGGTCCTGGAGGCCAAACACCTGCAGGCTTTATTTCCAGCTGAGGTTAATAACCTAACTGAAGGTATTTTATGTTACTCAAGTAATAGTTAAAAGGTAACCTCCAATGTTTAAGAACAGTCAAAAGTTTTACATTAATCCCACTCAAGGGTTCAACGGTGTAACAGATCTTGACTGGATCACTCACCTGGATGATCTGACAGCATCCTTAGTGCACCAGAACGCACAACACACACCTGCTCTTAGTGAAGAGGAGAACAGAGTGATGAAGCCAGTTCAAAGAGATGGGGATCATTAGGAGGCCATGATTGGTAAAGGCCAGGGGGAAATTTGGACAGGACACCCCTACTCTTTTTGAAAAACATCCTGGAATTTTTAATGACCTCAGAGAGTCAGGAACTTCGTTTTACGTTTCATCCAAAGGACGGCGCCTTTTTTACAGTATAGCATCCCCATCAATATACTGTACTGTGGCATTAGGACCCACAAAGACTGCAGGGTGAGCGCCCCCTGCTGGCCCCACCAACACCTCTTCCAGCAGCAACCTTAGCTTTCCCAGTAGGTCTCCAACACAGGTACTGACCAGGCTCACACCTGCTTAGTGGGTTGCAAGTTGTGAGTTGCAGGGTGATATAGGGTTTCTCTGTTTATTTCTCTCAAGTCTGTGGACACCTGAGGTTAGTACCTTTGAGGCTCTTCCAAGCAGCTTCTATTATAACTATGAAGGCAAACCACAGCAGCAGAAATGGCAATAGGAGTCACTCAAAATGTCAGAGGCTATCCAATACAACAGGAGCTATGCAAATGTAAAAAAAATCACACTTTAAGTCAATTGTATTAGCAGAAACAATGACAAACAGAATAAATTAGAACATTTTGTTCATTTGTAATTTCACTTTCAATGACATGGAAGTGAATTTACACAAGACACTCATAAGGATAACTTTATACATTAAAAAATAAGGAAATGGAGAATGAAAGATTAGGTTTTGATCAAATAAGAACAGACTACTAAGACTGAAATGGTTGCCTAAAGTCAATAACTACATTGTTTATAAATGGAACATGATATACAGACAGATGCACAAGCACACAGAAACAAGCAGGCATACCATCATCACCGTCTTAATTAATTATGTTAGAATGGTTGCAGAACTGCATTTCCATGGCAATTAAATAATTAAGTTAATTTAGCAAAGTCCTTACAGTCCTCTTTAGAAGCTGATTACAATCAATTTAGCACAGGCTCAGGCTGAGCAGTGACATGTCCAGGAATCTCCTGTAATTAAGGGATCTGGCACAAACTCTGCAGGTAACAAAGTTACCAATTGCGCATCTAGGGGGCTGATTCAAAGGCAAATTTATTAATAAGCATGACAATTTTATTCCATCTGATTGTGTGATCTTTGGCATAATTAATCAGACACACCACTGAAAGCATTGATACATGCGCACACATTTCTTAACTTTTTTCAAAGAAGGGTTTCTCTTTTTAATTGTAAAATGTTTTAATGATTAATTTTTTCCATATTTGAATCTCCAGACTATCCTACCAATTCCCCCCACATCTTTCCTCTCCTCTTGTCTCTAAATGTACTCATTTTATACAGTAATGTAAGACTCTCCTGACCTGTTGTTCTTATTCTAATCTTCCAGATTTATGTACATTTTCCAAGCTTTTCCAAGATAATACATTTTTTTTACAATTTAAGTCCTTCAGACATTGTATTCAAATTTAATAAAATTTCTCTGCTCTGATTATATTTAACAATTTTTTTTATTAAAATGTGAAATTTAGAACACAGTCTGATGGGATCAAAACATAAAATAGAAAATGTTACTCAATGCAAACATGACATAACTGACAACAGAAGAACATAAAAAAGTTAAAAAAGGATAGAAAACTATTTGAGCAGTATTCTATTTTTGGGTTTCTAGTACTTTTTGATCGAAGGATCTCATGCATAAATTTACTGAAGGATTCCAGGAAACCTGCATCAACAACATCCCTGGATAGGCTGTTCCATACTCCTACAGCTCTTTGTGCAAATATGTATCTCCTGATTCCTCTTTAATAATAGCTTTCTGGATGTAAACAGTATTTGAATATCAAGTTGTTAAGAAATGACTTATTTATTCTTAATATATTGTAAAGCATAAATTAATAAGCTGGGTTTATTATATTAATAAGTGAAATAGGACTGGATGAGAAAAAAGTATATCACCACATTTCTGTTCATGCTCCTTAATTTCATAACATTAAATATAATCATATTTTCAATTAATAGTTTTTATACTGTACATGAACATACTCCATCTTTTGAGTGCATGGGTGTCAGAGGCAGCTGAAGCCTTTAAAAGGCCTAATCCAACTTCAACAGAATTCTTTCTTACAGTTTCCATGACAACAAATAACACAGCTTCTTCACATATAGTTAAAAGTAAATTTTTAATCACCACCTTGACACTCTAAAACACTAAGACAGGGCCTAACAAAAGGTTGTGTGATCAATATTTTAAAGAAGGCTGTTTTCACCATGTTCCAAATCATTTAAACCAGAGGGGATACTTTTTTTTTAAATACACAATACACAGCAGTCTCGGCTGTTACCAGAGCTCAAAATAAAAAAACGTGAAATAAGAAAACCCTCCCTCTACATACAGTACAGAGCCACAGACAGCAGCAGTCATTTCAGTGTGTTTTTTTCTGCTTTTTAACTTAAAAAATGAAATCTCTTGTTTTCATGGCATCCTCCATTGAATTCCTCCAGCGAATTACCACCTGTAAACTGAACTAAAGAATATTCTGTGTCTTAGTGTTTCTAATCAGGACTAGAGAGAATTCAGATTAGTAGGTAGATACAAGACAAAATATATTAAAAACCTTCACTGCTCAAGTCGTCCCTACAATGACTTATGTTACAAGGAACTTAAAGCTTTAAGTTTGATTTTAAACTTCACATTGCCAGTGTTTAACTTACTTAGACCTTTTGCTGTTTAGGGATAACAGGCCACAACAAGTATCTCATCTCGGCTACAAACAGTCTACTGTACAAACCATGAAATAAGTGAATAATGTAAATGACCTAACAGAGTTTTAAAAAACAAGGCTGGTGCTTCAAAAATATTCCTGCATAGTGAAATGCCAATAAAGGTTTAACAACTCTGTTCTTCAGAGGTATTGCTAGCAAGAAATGACACAAATCATTATAGTTTATCCAGCAAAAGATGTAACATCTTTATTAGATCCAAAACAATATGACTGTTACTGGAAACTAACCAGGAAAGTCTTGGGATGACATGCTTTTAATCATCAAAAGAAAGTGTTTTAGATTCCACTGTCAGTTTAGTGCTCTGCTCAGCTTTCTCTCAGAGTCCTTTAAACATACAGATCCTTAGCTCTGACCTGAACCTCGGTTGTACAGGCCTGGGACTCTGCCAAGAGACACTCTGCAATCTAAAGTATGTGCCTCATGCAGAGTGCTGTAGTAATATTCCTATAGCAATGGGAGGGAGGTCAAGGGTTTGCAAATATTTATGACAATGACAATATAAATGAACTCTATTTCATAATGCTGAGAAGTAGAAGCATCTAAACAAGTCTATTTACTGTATGCTTTTTGTGTACTGTATATAAAGGCAAAGATACTGAGAAAATTCATAGGTTGTTAAAAACCCAATAACACCTGGGCTGTTTTTGAGCTGTACAGCGCCCTCCAAAAGTGTTGAGACAGCAAAGACGTCAAAATGTTTAATTTGAAGTGATCTTAAATATTGGGGAACAATCACTCTAAGTAATGTCAGAAGTGCAAAATAAAGCATTTGGTTGTATGCCTTTGAAGTACAGTAATAAAACTGACGTCTATGACTCAATGACCTAAAAAAAAAACCCTTAATCATCTGAAATTTTTTTCCAATTGGATTTATATCTAGATACTGACTTGGCCAGTCTGATAAAATCCTGGGCTGCATTGGCTGTATATTTTGCTTTACTGTCATGTTGCTTGGTGAAGTGTTGCCCAATAGGTAAAGAAGCATTTTCATGTATTGTTTGTAAACAAAATGTTTCAGTAAATGTCCAAATTCATTCAGTTGATGTTATAATCACTTACATCACTAATTAAAAGGGAACTGCAATGCTATTTTTATACAGTATTTCAGATTTACAATGTGCACTGAAAACCACAACGAAATTCCTGTGGTAAAATGTCTGCTGTACAACCTGAACTTAATTTGCTCGTACATCACATTACATTAGGCATTACAGTGATTAGTGAGCAGGAAGGGCCATTTCATGCTACAATTTGCTCAAAATTTTGCTCTCACCTGCGGTGACTAAATGAGGACTGTACAGCATTTTCAAAAAAATTCGCTATTTTGTGATAATTGTGATAATTCTAAATTTGTAAAATTTTGCAATACCATAAATTAATTTTGTTACCAAGATTTAATAACTGGTCTGAGAAATTGGGACTACAGTTCCCCTTTTGACATGTGACTCAGTGACAAGCCGTGACATGACCTCCACCTGGCTTCACAGAAGAGGTGACTTTCTTTGAAGCATCTTAGGTATTTTTTTTCCTATACTTTACCTTTTTATCTCTCCATAAAACTTTCTTCCAACTTCCTCGTGGTTCATGTTTTGTAGCAGATTCTTGGCTTTTTTGTTCTAGGTGCTGATGAGAGTTTTACATCTTGCAATGCAGCCATCTAATTCTGCTGTCTCAATCTTCTGAACTGTGGATTTTAATACCCAATCTTCTGTGAACTGTGCATTTTGATACCCAATCTCCTGTGAACTGTGCATTTTGATACCTTCACCCCTGCACTCTGGAGGTTGCTGGACTGTTATTTTAAGATATTCCTTGACAGCTCTGATATTTGTATCATCAAATGCAAATTTCATGGTCAACTTCGTCTTGGCTAATTGGCAATTATATCTGTGGTTTCCTTCTTCAGTATATTCCAAATAGTTGATTCTGACACCGAGTTTTTCTTTTAGTTTAAATTTTCCCTGCTTTTTTAACAGAACGTTTTTTTTTATTTTGACTTTCGACTATGGACTCCAAAAACTAAAGTCAAAGTGGGACAACTCTTTTATTAACCTATTTACCAAGAACAAACACTGTATCTGCAAGAGACATCTGTCATACAATTGCCTCAGTACTACTTCTCTTTTGAAATAAAGAGATAAAACACTACCACTTAACACTTGTTTAAATGACCGAAAAAATAGAAAAAAGCAAAATACACAGGAATTGTACTTATCAGTCAATACAAAATCATAACAAAAGAAAAAGCTGGTGAATTCTTTTATACAGTATATACCCATTTAAAATGTATGTTATTTAATCTACACAAATCTACTAAACACTCAATTGTAACAAACCTACAGGAATTCATGGAATGGTTCAATCGCACATTCTGTCATAATCATAACTGGAGTTCGCCCTGCTGGAAGAATGCAAAGGGATTGTCTGCAATTGTCTTTAGATCTTCATGAAGGCTTGATGAATTTGGTGAAACTGATCAATACATATTTAGTGTTGTAGCGGCAATGCTGGTTAATAAGACAGAATTAAGCGTTGGAATGCTTTCCTAAATGAGGCCCCATCTCACCCTCCATCTCTGTGGTGCAGCCACAGAGAAAGTATTCATGCAGGCTGATTTAAGATGTTTTCTTTTGATAAGGGACAGCTCCCAGACCGGGATGCACTTAGCTAAGCCTGGCTATCATGATCAATGGTCATCCATTGGCGCCTATCTGTCTAGGGAGTGCCGAATGGACATCTGGACTGCATTCCTAAGTGTCAAGAGTAAGTGACTTATATCTCACCTTGATCAACCAATCAGTGACTGGCAGGGCGTGGTAATACCACATGGGTCTCCAATGCCCGCCAAACTCTCAACCAAACAGCACACATCTGTGTCTTGGTCAAAAAGGGAGTGCAAGCTCAGATCTGGGCTCTCCTTGGCCATTGTCGCGCATCCTCAGAGACAATCACGTGACAACTACTGTTGTCTGCAAAGGGACTTGGACTTTGTTCTAAGCGCGAGGCCGAGGATCCCGTACGTACTCAGAATTCTACCAACGTGAATGCTCCGCTTGATCAACGGCAGCCTACAGTTGGACCCTCGTCGACAACCTGAATAGCTTATTCAGAAGCAGCGCTGGACCGGGAACGAACCAGCTTCTTCCCAGGCAAAAGAGTGACTTGTGAGGACTCGCGGTCACACTCTGTGCATAGAGACTTTCTACTAGCCAGCCGGACTGCTGGTAGATCCCCTCGGAACAACGACTGCCCTGCGCGCCGCAGTCAGATTCCTCCGCCCGTCCTACTCCGAGCTGCACCTCGACTGGTTGGCCGGTAGCCAGAGGACGCCGGGACAACGCCCATTGGACAACCGCTGGAACAGAGGCTGCAACAGAGCCTGTCAGCTGGTTTGGTGTTCGTGCCGGGAAATTCCAAATCCATACACAGTGGATAAGTAAACCCCATGTTCTACATTGCGTCTCGAGAATTCAATTGTACCTCAACACAAGTTGTTATCAATTTAATTCATGAGTAATGTATTTACTTCCGAGTTTAGAGTAACAGTGGGTAATAACACTGATTAGCGATTTGGTAACCGAACGATATAGATTGACATATATTCTCTGTTGTGTATCTCTTTGTGTTTGCATCTCTTCGAGATTATATACCTTGTATATTGATAACCCTCACAGTAAGGTCTGCCGCTCGTATCCAGACAGACTAGTATATGTTTGGTGCACAATTTATATTAATAAATGTATCTCGTGTATTGAACCCGTGTGTGTGCGTTGTTAGTTGTTCTGACGATTGATTTTCTAAAAGCCACAACGAACAACCTCGTGATTACTGCTACAATTAATAATTGTCTCAGTAAACCCATCAAACCTCTACAGTGTATATACTGTATAAAATTATATATCATAATTTTTAACAAGATTATTTTCACCCTCATTCATCCAAACAATAAGACCAATTTAAAATTATAACTATACCACTAGGTTTTCAAAGTAGCATTTTCTAAATTAAACCGGCTATTATCACACTTAATAAAAGCTTTGTGGAGCTTAAGTGGTGAGGGCAGGATGAATTCGATTGTCACCCAAACAGGGACTATCATTCATGTTCTTAGAAAATTATAAAGTATAGCTCAGTGATAGAAAACGTAATGCATGTTTTCTTTAGGGGAGTATATCCCTGGAACTGTTTTCACCAGATAAATAGAAACATTGTGGTGTAGTGCATTACTTGTAGAAATGTAGGGACAATGTAAGAAAATGTTAGCTGCTTTCTCAAATATGTCAATGGAGTGTAAGCGTGGTGAACTCTTATACTGACCTGCCATTGTGCTCCTGTCCTGCAGAGTTTCTCCAGGGGTCTGGGCTTCCCTCTTCTTTCAGAGCCTAAATAGGAAAAAGAAGGCCAGTGAGCTTTTATCTTAATTTGGACAGAGTGTGGAGAGACCCATCTCTGGGGAAAAGGCTCATTGTGCCCCTTGCCACTACAATAAGCCGAAAACTAAGAAGAAACTATTATGCAATCCTATCAATCCTTCCTCTCCACTCCAAATGCATTCAGAAAAAGAAAAGAAATAAACTGATCTTCACTACTTTGCTCTTTAGGCATCTCAATGCAAAGTTACAGAGAATTGTAGAAACCTACAGAGACTAAGGGATAATTATGGAGGGGTAAAGTGGCTTTTTGTTTCTATTCAATATAGTTCAAGACTTGGATTTAAAATGCAAACTGCTAATTTAATTGAGCTCTCAAAGGCCATAACACTAACGAAACTAACACATAACACATGCAAGGATCGCAACAATAAGTGATGACTACTGAGTTAAATGATGAGTGTGGTATGTAACTGCAGTTTTACAACATTAAAAATGATGAAGACAAAGGTTCAAGATAGACATTTGAATTAAAACAACAGAAAAGCAAGTTCTGAGCACCAGGATGTGTATGCCAGTTTCTCCCCGACAGGTGTCTCGGGTATGAGTGCTGGATGTGAGAGATGTGCTGAGTATAGGAATGTTATCAGCTGGACAGGTCACAATATAATGTAGCATCTACTGTGTGGCAAAAAAAAAACCTGGAGCCTTACATGAGATTTCAATTTTTTAAAATGCACAAAAGAGCTGTCTACATCAATGCCTTGACAATACAAATCAAAGAGATTATCCTCTGCAGCAGTGCAGTGCATTTAATTCATTACTTTGGCTTTCAGGGTTTGTGGAATGGAGTTACCAAATTAGAGCCAGGTGGTAGTAATTCAGAATCAATACTGTTTCAAGGATCATTCTCCTCCTAGGATGTGGAAAAATCGCATTTGAGCCTAGCATAGCACCAGTCTGTTTTTTATCAGCGGGGTGCACTGTAAAAGCAGCTCGAGTGTAGTGACAGGTACAGTTTATGGGAATACCTATAGCTGATTTTTCCTGGCAGGCTGCCTGAAAACTACTACTTAACACATTATGCACTTAATAAAAAGAACCGAGCCCACTTCTTGCTCCACTTATTGGCTTAGAATCCTGGTCTGTACTTGTAAGAAGCACTACATTATAAGGAATACACCAATTTTGTGTGTTAGGTGTCAGCCATGCTGTATCATGCTGTATGTTGCGTAAATGATTCAACAAATTCACTCACTGAGAAAGACTAACTTTTGCCTTGATTAACAAAATCCCTTCGTTGTGTATCTATACTCCTGCAGATTATGCGCCAGAATGACACAATGTGCTTGATCAAGAAATACAGCTCTTTACTTTCAGATTGTGCTCAGAGAAACAGAAAAATAATTTTGTAATTAAGACACAAAAAGGAGTTATGGTACAAGAGGCTAATAAAATGAACAGAAGCAACGTCTTGACTCAAGTGCATTCTAAGTGTTTACTGCTGAGATCTCCTAGTGACACAGAGATGATGAAAATTAGACTTTGCCTAGTGCGATTATACACTCTGGGTAGAAAATCCTGTTGAATGCATTGAATAGCTGCATATAAGGTTTTTTGCATAATCTGACAGATGAAACTATAAAGTCGTCTTCTAAGACACAAAAATAAAACACAAGCATTTTTCCATTTTATTTCAATTCCTTACGGGCAATGTCTACTAACTTGCAAACATCACATTCCAAAAATTAGTCTTATATTGGTATTGGACTGTTTTTTCTCTGCTTAAAACTCTGATGATGAAGGTAAAACTGTTAGAAAAGATCAGCATAAGGTTAATGCCACCGCCTGCACAAAATGCAAAATTGGGCAGTTAACACACTGAGGAATCTCCTGGTTAATTGTAAAAATACTTGAATAACCTCAATCGTCTACCATCTCGTGTTTGCGGATTTCTACCTGAGTCCCCACTCTGAAGGCAGCGTCCATCTGAGCCTTGAGGATGTTGCACTTGAGATGGTCTGGAATGACAGATGGAGAGGACGGAGAGTGGAGGCTCTTCTCCGACAGATGTTTCTCCTCAGCCTGTAGGGTAAAGAACAGGGAATTGCTTTCACTTAGGAGTGAACACATTTTACACTCCCAGTCCATGCCCTTTATTGTAACAAACAAATAAGTTCTGGACCCCGAGATGAAGCTGAACAAGTAAGTTTTATTGGATGCAATGAACAATATAATCAGAAATTGTTCCAAAGATTATTGGTGCAGATGTCCAGTTTATATAACAAACTTCAGCAGTTTCTGCCACTAACTGTTACCATGGTAATGGGGGGAGGTCACCTGTGTTTGGACATTCTCAAGACCTTGAACACTTTGAATGGCTGGTCTCATCTTCCCATAGTAAGGGAGTCTGTAGCTCACACTTGGAATCTCTTATCAATCTCTTACCTTGCCATAACTCCAAAGTGCTGAAGCATGGAATGTTTTGTACCAAAAGAAGTCTTTGTGCAGCAGTTAACCCTATTTTCATATCTCATATCTTTCTTCACCTTCCTCACACAATGTCTTTTCTACAGTTTCTCACCTCTCCTGATTGAGGCACATCTCTAGGGATGGAGCTCTATTTCAGATGGACGAGAACCTTTTTTTTTTAAACTGTTTAAACATATTTTATGAGAATGATAAGTAATACAAATTCTAAAATACACTGGTAGGGCTGTAGCTAAAAATCTTCAAATGAAAACCTGCATAAAATATTTTCACTCATCAACCACTTAATATACTTACACTGTAATATACTGCCCATATAGCTGAGATGGAGGCCAGAATAAACTGCAAATGAATTACATACTACAGTAGGTACAACCTTTGAATATATTTTCAAATCAAATTAAAAAAATATACTGTATGTTGCCAGAATTTCTAAACTCAATTTAAGATTCAAAGAAAAAAACATTCAGCTTATTTTCTATTGGCTTTGCGCTACTGTAGAGTTACCAGTTCTGTCAGTCTCCTGTTTTAGGCCACTATGAAACAGGATTATGTAAGATAATGCAATATGTGAAGGGAGTCTCTTGTTGTCACTTCATGAAGTTTTGAGTGCGAGGTGTAGAACGTTTCAGAATATGTAGCATAAGAATCCACAAAAAAACCCACAATCATTTAAACTAGAATAGAAGGTGAAAGAATCAAAGATTTCCTTCAAAAAGAAAGTTACATGGAGGACAAAGGACAACGGACAACCAAAGGGAAAACAAGAATGATCAGGTCATTAGATGCGGTAAATGATTAGAGTATCATAAGCAAATTAAATCAGGAACTACAAAATTAGCAGGCGATTATAATTTAATTGGAATCAACCAGCTGGGATAGAATGGTTTGTGAATAATAGAGTGGTTGGTGGTTTAGCAAAGTCTAAAAACATGAAACTTAAAAAAAAAATGCTGCAAAAAATCAGATATTGCATAATTGAAGATGTGTTCACTACAACTGACAACACTTAAATATAGCACTTCACAGTAGATGTCTCTGTCAGTGATCCATCCTTCTGTATCTTGGTATCTAGAAATCAGAACAACATGGTTCTATGTACTATTAGGAGATTATATACATGAAAAGAAGTATCTGATTTTTTAACATACTACCCTGTAATTAGTTTTATTTTCAATTATGATTTACATAACAGAATAGAGGATGAATGAAGGACAGGATATTCAAACTTAAGTTATTTATACTCCACATAAAAGCTGCCCCTGTGGGTATTGCAGTCCTATTCAAATTCCAGATTTCTTCAGTGAAACATTCATCTGTGTTTCATTGTTCCTACCCCCTCTTGTAGAGCACTTCAGTTAATGTACTGCATTAAAGTCCACATGCCAGATGCTCCCATGCCGACATTTCATGATGCTTAAATATTAGAGAGTTCTTGTGCAAGCTGCACACTGTGATTGTTCTGCTTTTCCATTTTGATTATTCTTTTTTGTCTTATTATTTGCTACAGATAATGATTCTGAGTGCAGTGTTGATGATACTGTGCTGAAGCTTCAGTGTTGTATTTGATGCAAATGAAGTCGTCCATATGCGCACAAGCGCAGGGGTGTAATCAGTCTTCATCTCTTTCTCAGGCTCTTGACAACTCCTCAAGCCCCCAGTGAACACTCCCCACCCCTCTTCCTTCCACTTTGTGGACTTGTACAAAAGGTACATGCAGGCCCAATCAGTGCCTTAAATTCAGCCATGTCCATCATGTCCATTGGAAATGATTATTAATTGATGCTTGGGGTTTAAGATTTACCCTCTTCTAAGTTAATCTCAATTTCCTGTTAGCAGGATGAAGCATACAGTTACATCATGCTTCTTTTCTCATACTTCTTTCTCATACTCAAACTTCTCATACAGTTCCAATACTGTACATTACTCATTGCACAGGTGAAGCAATTTCTTACTTCCCCACCTGATAGGCTGGCTGCCTGATGGCTACCTGAGGTGAGTGCACTTCAGAGTGAAGGAAGTGTGTTCTTCCTCATACATAAAGCTATTTCGGGATCCTTCATGTTGAAAAACATGACACAAACACAATTATTCTCCTTATTTTAAACAAAAGAGGATGTAATGAGCCTCATCTTATTATTTTGTGATTGTGGATTATTTTGAACAACTGGACTATTGGATCCAACCACGCTTACTGGCTGCTGTGGTTGATGCTGCCTCTTTGACCTTGTTTCCGTACCTGTCTTTTGGCATTGGTACTTCAGCAGTCTCTGTGAGGAAGGCCTGGTTGCTGGCAGTGTGCTCTGTGAAAGAGTACAATCGCTTGCAGTGTAGCTGAAGTGAACCCCTGCTGGGTTTTGGTGAACTGAAAGACGATGTAGTTGTTCTTACTACGTTCTCAGCTGTGGTTTTATTTGGTGTTATAACGGTTTTATATACAATTACCAAACTCTTGAAGATTCAAAACCATGCATTCTGGGTGCGTAAAGAAGTTACTGAACTTTGTTGTAAGCTGCCGATTCTTTGGAAGGGATTGTAATTCTGTTTTAAACTGCATTGCAGCATCAAATCGACTCTTCCTGTTATTGTTGCTAATAATGCGAGATTCTATGGTATAAGATTGAAAGTAACACATAGAGTGGACTTCAATGCTTTGCAAACGCTGCAGAAATGTGAGTCTATCAGGAATACATGTCAATTGTCTTCTGGTATCAAGCTGGAACTTTTTAATGCTCAGTCCCAGAGTAATAAATCCATGCTCCTGTATGATTGTATTGTTCATACAAAACGTTATATTTTGTGTATTACTGAAACTTGGCAATATACCAAGCTCAATACATGTTTTGTCTCAGTTTTTACAGCTGGTCACATTTCTGTCCTCTGTTTCTGATAATACGTTTATTTTGAGAGATTTTAATATACATGTTGATTCCCCTGCTTCACGTGTGTTCCTGAGTTTCTTAATGTTATTTACTGCTACGATCTAAAGCAATGCGTCCTACCCCTTCACATGGACATACACTTGATCGTGTACTGTACTAACTAATCAGCCCTTGGTAAGTAATGTAGGAATTGAAGATCTGGGAGTGGCAGAAAAAACATGATTCTTATTCTTAAGCACTGAAAGAAGCAAAGTCTATTTTTTTCCCAGTCTCATCAATAATGACATTGGTAATTCAAGGTATCTGTTCACTATTAATCACCTCCTTCAGCCCCAAACTCAGTTAACTATCAAGGCTACTATGGAACAGAGTAATAATTTTGCCAGGACTTTCAGAGCAAAGTTTAATAACATAAGAGCTGAGATTACTCAAAATGTTTCTTTGCTCTCTATTCCCACATCACACAGGTAGCAAATGCTTCCCATTTGTCTGATTTGTTCCTTCAGTGTTAAATATAGTATTTATCAAGCCTCTTCTTAAGGAACTTAGTCAATTATGTGTTGTATAACTATAGATCTCACTATATTTAATCTCACTTTGCATTCTAAAGTCCTAGAAAGGATGGTTGTTATTCAGCTCCAACACCATCTTGCATATAATTCTTGCAAATCATTTAGAGTTATTTATGGCCTGCTTAGTTTCCTCTTTGCAGTTCTGCATTGATCATTAGGTCAAGTTATCAGAAAGTATGGTATTAGTTTTCATTGCCATACTGATGACACCCAGATTTATATACGCACAGTGTTTTAGTATCTGTCTTGAGGGTGTTGCGGCCCAGATAATTTGTAATTTCTTAAAATTAAATAGTAGCAAAATGGAAGTATTGTTGGAAGGCACCCTCATCAGGTCCAGCATACCAATATTTTCTGTCTCACTATTGGCATAATATTCCAGTAACAGCTTCTGCCACTAATCTTGGTGTTAGAATGGATTCATCATTGGCTTTTTATATCGCCAAATATTGCCAAGATCTCTCAATCTGATACTTTTGCTTTGTCCATGCTTTTGTTTCCTCGAGGCTGGGCTATTGTAATGCACTCTTTGTAGGAGTTCCAGCTAAGTACATTCAACAATGCAACAACAAATTACACCTGTGTTGGCATCTCTGCAACGGCTGCCTGTGAGTTTAAGATTTTGCTGTTGACCTTTAAATGTGTTCATGGAACTGTCTTATTTTAAAGGACTGCTTCTTTCCAAGACTTCCTCCTAGAGTTCAAGGTCTACTTCACAGCTTAAACTTTGTGTCCCAAGGACTAAGCAGTACTCTTTGTTTCATTGCTCCCCATCTATGGAATGACCTAGCCCATTATAACAGGGCAGCTATTGGCAGGTTTTATTTTAATCAGAAAGCTTTTGGTGGTATTTGATATTAGCTGCTGTATTGTTTTGGAGATGATGTTGCCTTATTTAATTCTGTATTTTATTTGGTTTATTAAATGTGTTGCACATATTTAATTGTATCACACTGCACTTTAAGACTGATGACAATTGCATTATAAATAAAATACAGTATAATTATTATCTATCTCATTTGGTTGATTTACCCTAGACTTAATCAGAATTAAATATGAAATAATAACAGTATAGTATTGTAGTAATGCTCTGTTTTTAAGCAACGATATGGAAAATCCTGTGTCTTGAATCTTGTATTGAAGTGGTCTGCTCCCCTGACTGCTGAGGACAGTTCATATTGTCACACAGAGATCCTGATTGTGCAACGTCTCCACCCCAGCTCACTGTGACATTCTCTCAGTTAACATGTACAGGATTGTTTCAATGGACCACAGTTTTTATTGGCCTAACACCACAGTCTATATAACAAATATAACTTGTAAATATCAAACACATTTTGACATGAAATTATGGAGTTAGGAAGGCATAACCTCACAACCCTGGAGCCATGAGCTTAATTACTGTGGTGCTATCTGTGTGGAGTTTGAATGTTCTTCCCATGTTCATGTGGGTTTCCTCTGGGTGCTCCGGTTTCCTAAGACGTACTGGTACATAAAATTGGCTTTTGGAAAAAAAAAGGGCCTGATGTGAGTGTGAGCATGTTTGTGTCTGCAATAGACTGGGATCCTATTCAGGGCGTATCCAGCCTTGCACTAGTTGCTTGCCAGGATAGGCTCTGTCACCCCTGTGACCCTTAAATGGATAAAGTGGTTAGAAAATGGATGGGTGGTTGGATAACGGAGACAGACCATCTCTTCAGATCTTTGGATAAACTGTATATGAATTTCATTTTTATTGAAATCTAATCTTTTTCCTTTAATTTGCACTATAAAACTGTTCGTTCTTAAAGACAATAGCAGATACATCTCAACTTCAACAGGCACAAAAGGAAACAGTTAACACAGATAACAAAACACTGGCATAATTATTCCTTTCGGTGAAAACAGGTCAGTCATGGGAGCCCCAACTAATATGTGGTTAGTTAACAATGAACCGCACATCTCACATGAACAAAGGACAACTTTGTCCACCCAAACCGACTTCCTGACATCACTGACCCAGTACCCTGTTTGCCACATGCATTTTTAAGTTTTGGTTATCTTATTGCCAGTTTTAAATGACTAGTTTTTTGTTAGCTTTTTTTTTAATCACATTAACAATTTGCTGCTCAAACATTTCAGAAAATCCAAAACACTGTCAAAAATCTTCTCAAAAGCACATGGGAAAATGAATCAGTTTCGAGCCAGCCCTACAGCAAAAGCTTTCACAGTCAGTAAGATGAAATCCCTGAAATTTCACTGTCATATTCCCACAGCAATCACACCAGGCAGCATGCACACTTGGCAATTATAGATGAAGTAGCAACAAAATATCTGTATACAACACAAGGAAGAAAAAAATTAAATAACAACCCCCTAAAGTCCAATTAATAATCCCTGACAAATACCTGGTTTTAAAAAACCAAAGCGCTCATTAGCATTCAGCAAGCACTGAGAATCTGTGCTCACAAAAAACAGGCCTAATTTACTTCTATGTGCTGCAGTACTGCCAAGGATTTTAAGCTTTTCTTTGCTATAGATTACTTAATTGAATTAATTATTTGCTTAATTGGACTAATTTAATGTTTTAACACCAATGGCTCACAAGTCCTGACAGATTATGAAATAAAATCTGCTGAAGAGCAGGTCTTCACCACTGATTCAAAATCACAGAACACGTGACTATAGAAAGCTGGCACTTCTTCTGAAGAGTTGACTGTAAGTCAGACTGTAATAGGTTGTTTTCTGTGGAAGAGGGTTAGTGAAGCCCACTCCTGTAGTCTTGCTACTTGAACGCTTATAATGCTCCCTACAGAGGTACCACACATTGACTTTTTGGACGTCTTTTAAAATGTGTTTTGGCTGGAACACTGAGTGACAATCACAATGGGAACAGCAATCAGTTAGCAATTAAAACACAATGAAATGTGCTTGACATAAAAACCCTCCCTGTAAGACAAGCCTAGCAAAAGAAACAGGAAACAGAATGAATTGCTTAAACAAACTACAGCAGAGTGTAGTCAGAGGGCCGGAAATCTATTGTTGAGAGCTGTTGCTTTAACATCAATTGAAGCAATAACTGCCATATACAGTGATGTGAAAAAGAAAGCACAACCCCTTATGTTTCTATGGTTTTAGATACTGAGACGTCACATAAGGCTATTGAATGTTGGCTAAGTATTTTGTTTCATAAATAATGAGTACAATTTGTGTATGTTATTTGTCACACAAGGTTAGATTTACCTACTGTTAGGACTTCAGATGAAGGTCAGATATGTCGTAATATGTAAAAACCATTGAATCTTAACAGGGCATACTTTCTTTTTCACATCACTGCATTACAGCAGTGTTATACATTAGGCACCAGCATTAACGTAACAAAAGTTGCACAAACAATAGTGGCTGTGTGTACTGCTGTAATGAATTACCTTGTTGTTGATATTGATGTGCAGTGCTGGCCAGGGCCCAGAAACTTTGCTCCCTTCCACCTGTTTCAGATGTGTAGCCGTCTCCTCGTACTGGCAGGGAATACCAGTGCTCAGCTCTGCGGACAACAGACAAGCACATGTGAGGTGTGTGTCCGTGGCAGGGGTTCAAGTGTGAACAGCTTCTCTTAAGCAAAATCAAAGGCAAGGGCTTAAGAATTCATTTTTCTGTGGGTAGCCCATCTGGAAAAGTTTTGAGTTTGGCACTTTTTTCCTCTAGTCTTTTTTTTTTGCTTTAGTCTTCTACTTACTGCACATTGTTTTTCCTTTCAAAGTAGGAGTGGGCAGTAGTCCCATTTGCTTGCTGTTTTTTCAGCAGCAAACGCTGGCTGTACACAGGGTGTGCTTATGGACTGATGATCCAAAGACAATGCAGAGCTCTGACATGAAACCCACGGTATACACCAAGTCACAGTATGTCTTCTCTTAGGCCTCTGTGTTTTAATAGGAAAGTGTCTTTTTTTGGTAGTGTGGTCTTGAAATTCAATTACAATCACGCATAGGCAGTTACTTCCAGAAATGATCACTAATCCTCTTTACCTTTGGGAAGAAAAAAACATTTTGTCTCAACTTCTCATGACAGCTTTCTTCATGGCTTTACAGTTTTTAAATAAGTACCTGATATAACAGTGCATTTTTCTTACGTTTCCATAAGCTGCCATGAGCAGCTTGTCTACAATTAATAGCTAAATACTAATTAAGCTAGTCCAACAGTGTCACGATGATAGTGAAACAGTAAAAAGGAAATACAACAGGAAGTATCATGAAAAGCCTCAAATATGGTGAAAACAAACTATATTTATGCTATTTACCTCTGCCTTCCTTTACGCTCCAACTATTTATCCATTGGAATTATTCTGTCCCTACAACTTACACAGGACACAGATGCTAATTATGCACTGTATGGCACTGAATGGCACTGTAAAAGAAATGTATATTGTACTTCCTTTACACTCTTCAACGTTGAACTAACCTGCTTTTTATTTTTTAATTTTGTTTTTTTCATAATCCAACAAACAACATTTTCCAACATTATCCAAACAAACATAATACAACAAATAGCATTAAAAACAAGAACCACAAAGATCTACTCCATACAAACTCCCCTCATCCATCCCCCTCCGTGATACAGCTTTCCATGTTTCTAACTAGAGACCCCATAAATGTGGACAAACAGCTACAGAAGATCCCCACTGCGACCACACTTTTAATGTGTCAGCAGTTCTGCTGCTGTGAAAGGGCCCAATTACAGCCATCTAGGAAGGGTTTTTAGTGTGAACCGGGAATATCCCTATTTAGAATAATGGACAAATGGGGATAGACTTGTTTCTAGAACTGAAGCACCTTTGGGGGGTCCATAAACCTGCAAAAAATTGCCAAAAGTACAGCATTTAATGGCTGAATTTTTATTTCCCCAAATATTGTCCCAGGAAATGGCCTCATGCACAAAAGTAATCAGGGTCTCCACCAGATAAAAGGATTTTAAGAGGTCAAATGGATCATGCATTGGGTGTATAGACAATATTGCCCAGAGGAATTCGCCCCCCTGTCTCCTGTCCCCTGTCCCTGGAGGCGACAGAGACATGCATATCAGAATGCACACAGATATAAAAAATTATGAATTATAGAACAAGCAAAGAACATTCTAATTAAAAATATGTTGCAGTGTGAATTGTCACTCCAATGTGAAAGCGAGAAAGGGGAAATGCCTTTTAGAAATTTATTATTATAAAAAACCTACAGTTGTCCATGGCAAGTGTTACACTCCAGGAGGAAACCAGATAATTGGTATTATCACAGGATGCGGGACTTAACATATAATTAATCAACAAACAAGAACAGGTCTTAAAAGCAGATGTGAGATGTGCGTATAAAGTATTTCTGTAGTTGGAATTGATTACAAAATAAAAATTAGGCCTATGCGAGTTAAAATTAATAAATGTGGTCTACTATAAAGGGAAGTATGTCCTTTTATCATAAATCATTCAAGACATCACACAGCAATTTGTTTGGAGTAATTGAGAAAACACAATACTTTTAGTCCCACAGATCAATTCACTTTTTGTACCATCCATTAAAGTGATTAACAGATAAGGCCAATATTAAGCACTGCGAGGGGATGAAGGAAACACAAATTATTTTTTAATGACAAGAAGCATAGTGATGTTTAAATCTTAAAGGTCAGTGTTTCTCATAGGAATTGTCTTTTGCCAGATTTATCACAGAGACAGAAATATGAATTAGAGGCAGATAGAGATGAACAAGTCTGTCAACCTGTTTTCTCTTCAAGGGAAATGTTGTTGGTATGAGACTACAGTCTGCTTCTATTTTGTGATCAAAATGCCCTTAAAGAAATTGTTTTTGTAATCATAACAAGTGGTGTTACAAATGACAGAAAGAAGTTTTGTTTCCTTTATTAAAATGTTGATACATTAACAACAGTGCAATGTGTAAGAGGGCGACAGTTGAAGACAATATAAGCCTGAACCACATACCCCAGGAAGCAATGGGAAATGCTGAGTTGTCCTTTGCCACCTGACCAGTTGTAGGAAGACAATTGGTTGAGTAACTCTTAAGCCCAGGAGGCTGAAGCTGCTAGCTAATTAACTAGCAGGGTCTGTGCTCTGTACTGCACCAAAGGGTGATGGGACTGAAAGGGAACTGACCGATGAGTGCTCAGATGTGCTTTTTTCTTGGGATGGACCTGTGGATATCATTGTGAGTTGTTTTAAGGAGTTTCAAGAGGAATATAATTTTATGCTGGTAAGCAATGGGGCTGCATGGATACTTACAGAGAGTGTAACAGAAGTGCAGTTAAAACCTGTAAGGTGTTCTTACAATGTAAAATAAAGACCACTATATTTTATCTTCTCGCTGCATTTCTGTCTGCTTTATCAGGGACCTGTTCTATGGAGACCTGCCTATTGAAAGACATTTGATTGCTGCAGGGCAAACGCACTGTCTCTAGATGAGGAGTGTTTATTATACATTGACATCTTTTATATCTCATTCTTAAAACCCTGAAGATAAATGATGGCCAGCTTACTGGGACGCTAAAAGTGTTAAAAATGGACCTAGCAAAGTATTAGGAACCACCAGAGGTCAGTAATCCAAGTCAGACTGTTGATCTGAAGGTAAAGTGCACTTGAATGTGGTAACACCTTGTGGATTTCAAATTAATATGACAATAATGGCAGAAAGGTTAAGAAAACCTAAATTCTCCACTCAATCACTTGGTATGCTCTCATACTATACTAAGAGAGAAGGAAAAGACAGATACATTATCTGGAACATTAATAAAAGAGAGAATACATTGGGCATGATAAGTACTGAGATGGTCATGGCTACCCATCTTCACTTGACCTGAAAAATCTGAGTGAACTTGGTGTTTATACCAGGGATCACTGTAGTGGCATATGGGGCAATACCATCACATCTTGATTATGTCAAAATTGTTAATGTGAAAGAAATCCCATTAATTTAACAGCACATTATAGTAATGCAGTAGTATTGTACATGATATGTTTCTAAAACAGGAGGAGAGGTGCTTTCCTTGTTCCACTATACTCTCATTGTGTTACAAAATGGCATTGGGGGCTTTGATTGTAAGCCAATTTTTTAACCATACACTCAAATTTTAGTTTGGTCAATAAGAAGCCAAGTGCATTTTTTCCCAACAATTGCATATTTCAATTAGAAAGTAAAAACATAAACAAGGTCACAAGTGAGCAGAGGCCATCTATCTTACAACAGGTGCTAGTAGCTACAGCAATTGATCCAAGGGTCTCATCCAGCTGGCCGAGTAGATGTCAGAACACGAATGGAAAAATCAAAAATACCATTTGTATTTTTTTCAATTTCGCAAATAAGAAAAAAATTTACTGATAGAGCAACACAGACATACAGCTGCCCTCTATCAGGAATCTTTCCAACACCACATAAGGGCAATATCTGATGATGCTGAAGGGGGACGGGGAGCAGATTCATAATCGTCAGGCGCTGCCTGTGGAACTAAAAGGGACACTGTGGTGGAAACTAACCAATACAACGGGTAATAAATTAAAAAATAATTAGTTAAATGCTTTGAAAGGCAACACATGCCTCTTGTGCTAAAATGTAATGAATAGCACCATTCATACAGTAATTTCGGTTATAGACAGTGCTATAAAAAGTTTTAAAAAAAATGGAAAATGGATTAAATGGACAAATGGATAGACCATAGCAATTGAAAACTTCTATAAAGACCAACGATTTACCAGCAGAATATAATCTGTAATCATAATCTACCATTATAATCTAAATGCAAGAAAATACTGTACATGGTCGTTTTGCAAGCACGGGAACCACACAGGTATGCTATGATGCGTTCTTTGTTGCTTTAAATTCTTTGTTTTCTTCTGTTCAACGGCTCGTGGCAAGTTCTGAAGAAGAAATAATTATTTTGTAGCTCAAAGGCTGACAAAACCTAGTTGGAAGTCCCTTTTCAGATCAGAAATGAAAACTGCTAGCAGATTTCACCACAGTACTTGGCTGATGCAACAACACATATGTACAATAAATTAACATTGATTGTGTGAAACACCCACGTATCAGTACCATGTGACATGTTTTGAAATGGAATAAAATAACAATAAACTATTCCAATATGCAAGCCTACATTGTTACTGTCTGCAACTGACTGTGTGACATATTTTGTGTCAGTTAAAGACTCTGATGACCATCAAAATTCACGCTGAATCACTTTCATTATATGAGAATGAGGAAGAAGAGGTGTTTTGACATTATTGCCTTCAGTCAAGGTTATGCAACTACCATATCTGAAAACCCTATTTAGGAATTGTAAAAATATACCAATGAGACAGTAACAGCCTTTATCACCATGTTAAAACAGAGCAGATTTTATAAATAATTCCCATGATCTTTAAACTCCTGATAGCGCGGAGGTATAGGCTGAGAGCTCATAATTGGGAGAAGGTATTAAAATACAATTAGCTTGCATATGATCTAATTGCTTGCAAATGAACTTCAAGATACTCAAGAGGAAAAAGTCAATTAGTACAAAGAATCAGCCTTGTATACTACATCTTTTAGTTAAGGCCTACATTCAAGGCTAAACTGACATCCAATAAGACAGAGTACAAATGTTCCTTCCAAGCACCTAGAGAGCATTCAGTATTTCTTCATTAAAAACCACATTTGCAGCACTCTGAAAGCAGCTTTTAATGGGTCCTTTAGTACCAATTAACCTTTACAAAAGTGCATTATGGGTATATCTGTGACTAATAACATAAAAAGAAAACTCTAAATGGCAATGGTCTTAAATTTCTGTTTAAAAAATCACAGGAAGGACAACACAAAATAAGTAAAAACAACCTTAATAAGAATGTTAATGTTACATCACTGGTGTACAATGGAATTGGAAGAGAGTAAGAACTTTTCCATGCAAGACTAAAAAAATTATAAACTTTGTCACCAATCCAACTATTCATATTCCAACCCTTCATCCAAATCAGGGTCACCTGGGAGCCAAAGCCTATAACAGCAAGCAATGCGCACAAGGTACACTGTCAACGAAACACTAGTCCATCACAGCGCATATACAGTACAAACACACACTCACTTACACCAGGTCCAATTAACCCAGCAGCCAATTTACAGTACCTAAAGCTAATTAGTACAGTATAAAGTATCTTTGGACTGAGGGAGGAAACGGGAGCGCCCAGAGGAAATCTACACAAACATGGGGAGAACATACAAACTCCATGCAGGTACTGTAGCACCCTAGCCAATGCTTTGATTGTAAGCCAATGCTTGTAATCAAAGTTAGACAATTTCTAGTTTATGCTACAAACTAATTCATAGATGGTTAGTGAAGGTCTTAATCATTTCTGTAATGACCAAGCAACATGCTGTCACTTTGGAGCAAGTAATAGGATTATTTAAAGCAGAAAAGAGAAGAAAGAAAACACAACATTTCGGCCGTGGAGCCTTCTTCTGTCACTTTGTTCTGTAGTTCAACTGCAATACTGATAAGTGAGCAGGGTTTGTACTTCAAAGCATGTCTACGAAAACAGATGCGTATTTTCTGACTTGGTTCCCTTTATGATTACGTGATGTTCACCATTAACAGGGAAAAAAGACAAAAAAAATAAAGAGCTTATTTGTGATTTAATAAACAGAGTGCACCCTGTAAGTTCATCTCTGCCCCAAGCACTGCTACCTATGTTAAAACATCTGATGCCACTGGGATATCCCAAACGACAAGGCCTGACAGGCTGTCATGAAGTCTCTACCTGCCTGTCGGGTTCCACCAAGCCAGCCACGTGGGTTTTAAAAGTGTCAGATTTGTAGATTTCAAACACTATACAGTATATAGAATTCTAATTGTGGATAAAAGCATCCCTGAGATCCCGGGGTCCGATTTCACTATGACTGCCTGTTTCCACCTGGTTCCTTAAAGGGAACAAAGAAATTTAAAGGCAAGATTACTTCACTTTGTCTCATACATTCAACAGCAAGCAAAATGCTTATCCTTCATTTCGACATTGTAACTACTCTCCAATCCAACAGCCTCGGGTTTTAACATTTTCCTGCAGTGTCAATGTCTTTCAGATCTGTTCTAATTGCAATACTTTTGAGAGCAGGTGGTGTTTTATATTTATAACCGGAAGCCCTTTAAGGATCTGAAGCGAACATCTGCATGAGCATACTAACTTTAGCTTACTTATGTCTTTGGGTAACAACATGCTGAAGGGTTTTAATAAAAGAAAAAGACTTTTAGAAATCAGAGGGTGATTGAGGGAGTCATGGACAATTCTGAAGAGGTCTAAAGTGAACACATCAGCAGTCTGCATTTTGAAATTGAAGAGCATCCTCATAAAACTTTAATAACTTTTCACGGCTTTTTCTCACTTTTCAGAACCTTCACTGATTGTGCTGCAACTGCTCAAAGCCAGACAATAAGTGTGCAGTGTCAGGATTTCCAAAATGCGGTTCTTTTTGCAGAGATTGAAGGAGGTGTGATTTCATCCAAATGCTGAAGCCATAAAAATGAGAGATGGAAGAGCAGATTGCCTTTCCTTAGAAGTGATCAGAATTTTTCTGCTTTAAAGCACCTGGCTTTCTCCATCAGTGAGAGGCAGTAAAATTAAACCTGATTATGCAATTAACAGGATTCTCAACAAATCACTTAATAACACTTAGCACAGAATGCAGTACTTACTACAGAGCTGACAGGGGTTTGCTTAAAAAAAAAAGGTCAGACGAGACAATTCTCCTTTTCAAAGTTAATTTAGAGCAAGATAAAAGTCTAACAAGAATAAGAAAAAGGGTGCAATTGAAGTGATAGACAGCAATGGCTATTTTGGAAAGACACATTTATATTTGTATTTTTTCTATATGTTCGTTCTCTCAAGTGGCGGATCCCTGTTCAAACCTACATAAGCAATGTCCCTCCTCTAGTAGATATTGCTACCTGCAGAAATTGGTGCGACTTGATGAGAATCTGTCATAGGCCATTTGTACCTGCTGAACACTCCAGGTCCAATCTTCAACTTCTGACTATTACGATCAAAACCTTCAATGTGATGCAATATACATTTGGGAAGTACAGGGAGGCATGCAATGATCAATGTAGTTCCTTCTTGGGAAGTGTCTTCATCATTGTCATGCTGCTGAGTAGGTACAGTATGTATCACACTCAAGTGACCAACCCCTACCATGTTACCCATCCCTGCCCTTTTATGAGACTGGGCCAACATGATAGCTCATCACTATTTATTTGCCTCACTGATGGCCAGACACAACCTCTCTAGCTTTATTCAAGTTCACATTTATTGTCATTATACCCATATACAGGTACAGTATATGGTATAACAAAATGCTATTTAGCTAGCTCTCAGACAGTAAGTAGTACAAAAAACAACAACAATACGATTGTATAAGAAAAGAAAGACAGAGACAACAGGCAATGTGCAAAACAACAACAGATAACAGGTAATATACAAAACATTCAAATTATTCAGCTTGTGTCAAAATAATTAATACTTTTGTTAGTCCCAATGAAGAATGTTTCTATGGAGAACCAGCTTGATCTCCTTTTTTATCCCTGTCCTCTGTTTCCCCTTTTCTTTCACTCTAGCTGAATGTCTGAATGTTTCAGGTACAGACGTTAGAATTCTTGAATTCCTGGATTAAGGGCACCCACTTGGAAAGTAGGTTTTTTTCAGGATCTCCACAGTGCCCTAAAATGGCAAGACCTCACCTAATGAGGTGTTAAAAACACCTTAAATTTCTTCATAAATTACTAAGACTTTGGGTCTCGAACTCGAACCTTAGTGTTGATACATATCTACTTCATGTCAAATACTGGTTTAGAGAAAAAGATAAGACTACAGTAAATACTGAAGGTATGGTAAGGGTTTGAACACAACTTTAGTTATCTACTCCTTGAGGTGTAGATATTATCATGTCTGTTGTGGTAGAGGGTCTTTAGGATCATTAAATGTGGCACCTGTACTGTGAGGGTTTGCTAAGGTTCCTAGATTTTGCAATGCAGTCCAGCCCTCAAGGACTGGTCAAACATATTTCTATGTCATATAGAACTAAAAGGTGGGAGCCATAGCTGACATAGCTGGGACCCTTTTTCCTGCCAGCTCATTATACCTGGAAACCAAATCAGGTTGCCATGACAAAATGAACATGAGTCAGTAATTTTACACTACTTGGCTTCACAATCCTACTGCAGGATCATACAGTGTCCGTGAAACCACATTCACCTCGGGTGGGATCTCCCAGTATTCTTATGGTCTACTTTGAGCCTATGGTTTCTTCTTCCTGCCCTTTTCATAGGTCTCATAGTGGGAAAACTCAAGGCCCTGAGAGTCAGTACTTAATCTTCATAAACCCTGATAGCTCTTCGGACACTTTGCGTCTCAGATCCCAGCTGTCTTTCACATCTGCCAATTGGTGACACTGTAGGCCTTGAAGTACTTTCAAATTCAGAGTTCCAGCAGCTTTTCCATCAAACGTGCTCATTAGGGTATGTAGTGTATGTAGTAGGGTATGTACAGTATACTGTACTGTAGCACAAGGCCTATTATTTAACTTAGAATGAAGGTTATTAAGTATTTCTAAGACAAGCAGCCTGGTGCCTGTTTGTGTGAAAGCACAGGAATGCAGCTAAAGATATCCACTCTGTGTGATCTCAGGCACAGAATGACCTAGTAGTCTTTGGGGTGGGAAATTAAAGGAGATGAGTCTGACTTTGGGATAATGGTCTTCCCTGGTACAGTAACGGTCTAAACTCCCATGATGATGTACAGCTGGTGCCTGGATGTGTAGCAGAGAGCCATAGGCACATCTAGATATGATCTTAAAAGTCACAGAGTATGGTCAATCACCCAAAGTAAGATCCACCAATGAGTGATCTATAGGGTGGGTACCAGAACTATACCGGATGGCCTTTCAGCCAATCACCAACCAGTGATGTTGCCCAATATAACCTGTAACCTAACAAACAAACTTTTGTCCGTAAACCCACTGACTTGAAATCTTTTTCCATCTAAACTGACAAACTGACTTTTACAACAACTAGTTGTTGTAAAGGTCTGCAAGCAGAGCAGGTTAGGCCTTAAACCTCTCTAAGAAGCCAGACCAAGAGAGAGAGTCAGTAAAGCATAGAATTCTAATCAAGATATTCACTCTGAAATCGAAGAAATCTTGTGTTTGCAAATCCGCTGTTATTTTTGTCTGATTAAAGAAATAAGACAGTTGGATTCTTTTTTATTTGTCGACATCCAGAAAATCCCAGCATATTCTGAAAAGCTATTGCCAGAACAAACTGAGTTCCCTTGCCTACTTAAAGGCTGGACCTCAAGGTGACACACGGTACATAGACCAAAGTCAACAAGAGGACTTGGCAGAGCTGCCTGAGGCCAACGCAAGCTTTTAGGCAACACCAGGCAACGTTCTTTCTTTTTCTCTTTCTTTTGTCTGAAAACTGCCCAGCTCCGTTTCATCCACGTGACCTTTAAACCCAGGTTTCACTGAGTGAAGCATATCAACCTCTCTTAGAAGCAGTTGTTTGGGTGGTTCACAGAGACTGCCTGTGTGGCCCACAAGAGCCCCTGCCTTCATCTTCCAATGGCCTGCAAGGTCTTCTAAGATAGGGCATTCATTGCAGACCACTGTCTGGAGGCAACATGGGAATCTCCTTCCATATAATTCATTTAATTTCCTCAAAGTTTGTCCAGCAATGTTAATGCTACTATTTTCTGTTGAATCTATGGTCCTGAAGTCTGCCTCTGAGTCCCTTAGTTACTCTACATCACTTTGATCCCTGGCATCTTGCTCTCCTGATTTATAGTATGACAGCTTGGATACTTTTCAGGAGCTCATCCTCCCTCGAAAAAAAAAAAGAGTACTGGGTAATGTGACAGGGACTGAATGGCTACCTTTGTAATTATTTACTCAGCAGAGAGACACTGACAGAAGCCCCTTCCTTAGAAATAATGACTTTATTTCTTTTCATGGAACCAGAATTATGCTGTTCAATCGGCATAATTGTGTTGTTTGTATTCTGACCCCACTCCAGTTTACCCAAAGTTAGTTAAACAATTTATGTCAGAAGACAAACATCGAGCACAACAGCAATACGATCTCATTTAATTTGGAATTTGAGCTAAGAAGCTTAAATGACACATTAGCATTGGTTAATTTCAACTTCTGTGCCATCCCTGAAACACACTGATGTAAATTTCAGAAACAATATGACTTTTCCCTCAATAAGATTTTAAAAGATCATTCCCTGTTACAGCATTGAGGTATGTGCCATGTTTAATTTAAAATCCTAATATTACATTTTACTGATATGATGTTTCATTTAAATTGAGAAATTAATTTTTTTTTAGCAGTTGCAATATCTAAAAGAAAAGACACATGAATAGTGGGATTATGCTTTATGTGGAAGACAACATATCTGATGTTTTAAAACACTGTGAGTGTGATGAATCTATATTGACCTGTGCTTACTCCCACTCAGTTATTCAGTATATAGTTCTTAAGCTTCTTTAGAAATTCACATTGAAAAAAGCTGGTGAATCTGACAGAAAGTTAAACGAGCAATGTACTATAGCAACACTACTGTTTGGACCCAATAGCCAAATTTCAGCTCAACACCAATACCCGCAACTACACTCTGTATTTGCCATTAATTTGTATTTAATCACAAGCTGAATCACATACTGTACAATGTATTTTGCTTTCACTCTTTTCTGTACAATCCACATCTCTTTTTATTACGGTTAAATAATTTCGGAGTAAGGTCTGAAAATGTTTATACAATGCTACAGTATTACAGATTCCCATTTATTCTTGTTGTGTGGTACAAATAATGCTTTTTTTTACGGAAATATAATCACCATTTTTCCTTGAAATAAAAATGTATTTTAGACTCCATTTGTGTACACAAAGAAAAAAACACTAACACAATGACAATGTTCAGTTTGTTTTAGAACGTAAGAAAGGTTACAAACTTTAAATCATCTAAATTCTTTAATAGTTAGTTGCTACAGATGCAGCCATTCAAAGTACGATGCAAAGACACGTACTGCAGGTAATTGGCTACGGCCTCACGTACCATGAAACAAAATACTGCGGTACGTGATTGGTTGACCGACAGGGGCACTCGTTGGTCGGTCGTAGAAATATTTAATGTCTTTACTGTGCCTGTTTTAGTATTGAATATTTATATGGAATTTTACCACTGAAGGAAATCTTAGTAGCTGAGCATAAAAAGAATAGGAGCATACTGTAACGCATGTGAAGGCCATAAACGATATTAATTTTGGAACATAAACATACAGTATATGGCTGGTCTCGGTACTTTAAAGAAAAAATACACACCAGTATTCCATTTCTCCCTAAACATTTTAAGCATCGAAGTCTTTAACTAACGTGATACCTGAGTCAACAAGCATACTTTTAGAATTTGATTAAAAGGGAATATAATATGGAATCGCGTATCTAAAGAAACTATTAACGATATAGCTGATCATGAGATAAATTAATATAACGAGAATTTAAGAGAGGTTAAACATTGTACAATGCAACATTCACATTATTGCATTGTACAATTTGTAACACAACCTCTCTTGGCTTAAATTCTTAAATTACACAATTTAAACTACAATATGGGCCCTAACTTACTGTTGCCCTTTGTCTTGCTTTCCCATATTATCTAGAAAATGTGGACAATGTGCCAATAAAAAACTTTTTTTTTTCTCATTTTCTGGGTGGACTGTAGCAACTGGGGTAAAGTACCTCATTCAAGGTACAACAGCAGTGTCTGTAGTTGGGAATTTAACCCACAACCTATTGGGGTATGTTATGCTACACCAACTCACTCAGTACAAGTTCTCCTAATATTAAAGAGTAATTTCTCTGTAGAGGTGGTCATTTTTCATTCAGGTTGTGACTGCTAGCTCTGTTGTGTCTCAATTTGCTGACAAGAAGCCTTTCTGCTCTTTTCTCAGGGCATTACGGGTGCAAAAAAAAATAATTAATTGACTAATTGATGTTGCATAGTCAAAGGCTACAGGAATTGAATGAAGAGTTCCAGGTTAAAATCCACATAACCACAAAGCATCAGATACAAGCAATTCAAATGCTCTTACAGGAGCAAAGCACTGTAATTTCCATACTGAAGCACATAAACAAAGAAAGTGGCTTAAAATACCAAATAAATGCTCTTTACAAGATGTGAACCCAAGGCAATTTTTAGGTTCTGACTACTATTTCTGAATTTCATTGGTTTGCATTAACACAAGGTTTCTACAGTGAGGTTAGCATTGCTGTCTCACAACTCTAGGGTCCTGGGTTTGATTCCAGCCTGAATACCCTTCTGTCAGGAGTTTGCATGTTCTACATACGATTGCATGACCTTTTACCGGACGCTCTGTTTTCTTACCACCTTTCAAAGACATTAAAGCTGGGTTAACTGCCATCTCTAAGTCACACCTACAGTATGTTCACGGCTGTGTGTGTTCTGTCTTTTCTGACTGTGCTTCATGATAAACTATAGGTTGCTACAACCCTTACCAGGAACAAGTATCGTCCTAAGAATGGATGATTTTAATTCATAATGGGAGTTCCAATAATCAACAAATGGTAAAAAGTGAGTATGC
Organism: Lepisosteus oculatus; assembly: GCF_040954835.1. Taxonomy (NCBI): domain Eukaryota; kingdom Metazoa; phylum Chordata; class Actinopteri; order Semionotiformes; family Lepisosteidae; genus Lepisosteus; species Lepisosteus oculatus. Next base: position 23,524,804 of record NC_090705.1, read on the forward strand.
TGCACATTAATAGGACCCTGTATATGTGCAAGAGCATGCATTCCATAACATGGCTAGAGACCCAGAGAGACAACATTTGCTAAGAGAGTAAAAGGTCATTGCACAGCAGATATAGACCAGGAGACGTCTCTAGGATTCTCTAGCTGGGCACCACCCACCAATAAAGTTATGAGGAGGAAAGGAGTTGACTGGATGCAAAGATGGGAGGTAGCACATTTAGCTACCTGTGGTATGCATCACTGCTTTGAAGGATACTAGGATGGGGTGAAGTTTGCTTTGGAGTTATAAGAAAGGCTGATAAAAACCGGGAGAGACTCACTGCTTCCACACTGTACAGCTGCCAGTGCCTCTTTGCTGTCCGTGGTGACCATCCCGTATCCATGGTGATGGTGGTGATGGTGGTGGTGGTGACATCGCCCGCTCACCTTCCCACTGTAGGGCGTCCCACCGTTCTCCTCTATGCTGTACTGCTGCAGCTCTGTGTTGTTCAGCGGGGACACTGCTGTCAAAGGGTAGCTGCAAACGAAGCAGTTACACTGCCCGTCACACAAGTGCTTGCCAGAATCCTCACAGAAATTAAACGTGGAAATAAACAAATTGTAGGAGGAAAGCAAATTGGGAAAAAAAAGACAACTTTTTCACTTTTACAAACCAACACTGTTTGTAGCCACTGATGTCCATAATTCTAAAGCAAAACAGGCTAAACTAACAACTGTAAGATGTTAAATCAGAACAGAGTCCCAATAGTTTCACGTTTTTCTCTTTTCCCCTTCAGTTAAAAAAGGTTAAATGTCTCATCAGTCCTAAAAGTGTCTGCTCTTATGCTCTAATATTTTGCAGTACAAGGAATATGAGGAAGACAATATGAGAATGGCAGTATGACAATCACTGTTCAAGTCTACGGCCTTTCACTTTCTCTGTGAGCTTCCTTCAACAGCCAGTTTCCAGTTCCTCTTTTTAATTCTGTGTAAATCTCATTGCAATCAATCAACAGAATAGACTCCTTAGTTTATATTTTTTACATAAAGAAGCTTCATTAACTATTTAATTAACATTCTATTTAACCTTGAGAACACGATTTACCGAACACCCGTTAAGCACATTCTCCTGTTGAATACTCTCCCCCCACTCCTTCCATGGATTCAACTCTAATGAAACTCTCTAACGTCTATGAGTAGTAAAATTGCCTGTCAGCCACTGTAATCTCTGCCCCCTTCAAGGCTATTAGAACACATTATGTTCAGACACTAAGGATGTCTTCACGCTTTGGCATGTGGCATTAGTGAGCTGTCACTGAAGCTGCTTCTGTGCTGCCATCTCCTGCCCTTTGTTTATCACCACATAATGGGATGTCCCAATTAATTTATTCATTTCTGACAATGCAATATAGAACCCCCCTCGTTACCCTCTCTATAACAGAGCTCAATCAATACTATATCAGACCGTCCTGTACTGCTTCCATTCGCCTATTGCACCATTGACAGCCTTCTCAGAAACCATGTCCAACAATATCTTTTGCATAGTCCACGGCCTTTTCTCTTTAGGGAAATAACTTTTTTATTACCTTACTGTAGTTTTTACAGGACAGCATTTACATTCTGCTGAGGCAACAAATTATTTTCAAATGGAGCCATATTCACCAGTCATCTATACCTTGTAAATTTTCCATACACCAAAGATGTAGATCTCACTGTGCTCCATACGCTAATGACAAATGCCCTTTGAATTAGGGATGCTTTGCATTTTGACGTCACTAAATAATACTGTACTGTTTGGGAATCAAAATTAATCTAGGAAAGCATTAACTACACATGACAGGTCTTCGTACTGGCACTTTTCTGAGAGAGTTCACCAACATCAGACACTTAAATACTGTGATACTGATGGGATAGAAAGTACCATAACTAATAACAGCCCTTGACTTACTTAAATTATATTAAGTTGTCTGGGAGTAGTGATTATTAGGGCATGTGTAGACCTTTCCTTAAGAACCCACATTATGGGCAAACATTTAAGGCAGCTCCTAAATAAGCCATATTTTTGTCTGGCAGATCTGAATGAAAATGCTAGCATAGGAGGCTTCGAACTGTCACCTCTATATTCAGAAATATTAACAAGTTGTGCTCTCTTCTGGGAAACATTTTCAAAGCATATACAATAAAACGACACAAAAGGCTCTGATTTAAAATGAGAAAAAACAGGGTTAATAAAAATAACAATATATTTAATAATTAATAACATGGGAACTGCACCAAATATTAAAATTCCTCAAAGACCCCAACGAAGTCAACCCAATAGAGTTCTTTAGAATGAGTAAGAAGACATGAACCAAAGTACATAAGTGGAAACGATGTGGAAGTGTATTTAAAACTGAGAACAGGGAGCACTCTTTAGCTTTAAGGTTGTTGGAGTGTGAAATAGGCTACATGGCGATGTTGAAGCCATTACTGTGGCTTCCTTCAAGAAACAAGAAATTAATCTTTGGATTAATTAGTTACTACCAAATGGGCTAGATGGGCTGAACTACCTCCTCTCATTTGTAAACATTTTTTTTTTAATTCTAGATTTTTTTTACTACTATTTAAAAATATATATTCTTACATTAATAAGTCTAAGATTAAACACATTTTGTTTGTAATCTGTGTCCCTCAATAATTTTTTAACTACTTTAATACAACCAGTGCTTGCAGGCTACCAGCCTAAACACTGTATTTTTAAACATCTTTAAGCAGCATTTAAGTTTAAAGTATAAATTTACTGAAGGAGAACATAGAGCACTGTGGGTGTCTTCATAGTGAATGAAAAATATATAAACAAATAAAAAGGCCTTTAGGCATTTAAAGTTCTTTCATTCTGCTTCCCGGAGGTGCACCTGTGGACCTTTTGCGCTGACAGTTTATTTCAGGAAATACAATGATAACAACACAGCCCAAGGACAAGAAATCTTCCTACAGGGCCAGCTTTTTAAATCCAGACTTTAACAACGATACTTAAAAACACTTCCTTTAAAAATGTATAAACCGCATATACTACTTATCTGAAGTACTGTTTAAATAAAAGGTGTATGATTGTTTCTGATAACACAACATACAGTAAAAAAAAAACTAGTTCTATTATGCATAATTGCCGTGCTGTTACTACTACTGCTTCTGCTCTTAGCAATCAGAGTAAAACTCATAACCTTGAGATGAATCATCAGTGTCCAATTTGATTCCTTAAAGACTAACCTTTGACCCTTGGCATTTTACTTAAGTATCTTACAGTTTTACATAAAATTGTTTCCAGAAAAGAAAGTGAAGTTAGAATTACAGGGATTAAATGGCACTGCACTCAACTGCATCAGATGTAAACAAACTTCTTTTATCACAGTCATTATACCATGAATTACTACCCTATATGCTGTATATTATATAGATAAAGCCCAAGAACACTTGATTTTATTTTTGAGTGGCAGAATTCACATTTGAAAGCCTTCACAGCAATTGAGGCATCTGTAATTATAAAAAAAACTACCATTTTAAGATTTTAAAACACTTTCACATATTTAAGACCATTTGAATGTCAGTATAGTATCTCTTAACCTCTTACGGAAACTAATTTTGCCGCAAAACACATAACAGGTGCAAATCCTCCTTAATGCAGAAAACGTTTCGGGCATGTGGGTTTCTGAGGGGGCGGAGGTCTGTCTCTGAGGGAATATTGGCATGTTCAGAAGGTAACAGGCGGAGGCTGAGTTTGTTCTACACCAGCTTACAACCATGCCAGGAAGAAGGCATGGAGGGAAGAGACAGACAGCTGAATCGGTTTCATGATGTGAGAGAAAAATCTAAACACTGCCACAACCGGAGAAAATGTATTTTCTCCCCTCAAATGATTTTAAGGAATGATTTACTTCAGATAACCTTACTTTTCACTCCATATCTTACCAGATCAAAGCATCTCATTGCTAGAATTCAGCCTTTTTTAAACATCGGTGTTATTTGTTTGCCATTCTGTGTTTAATCCTTGAACAGTTTGTCGAGTGCGATATTTCAGGCGTGTGACTAAATTCACACACACAAAAAAAAAAGAAGACAGAATGCCAGTGTTATCTGTCAAGATAATCAAGAAATAACAAGCACACTAATTAACCTCCGGGATGGGCAGATGACAGCAGCTACTGATTTAGAATTTTCTGACAAAGCACAAGACAAAATCTTGTCAGGAAGTCTGGAAGCCTTCAGATAATTCTCAAGTGGTGATGGAGATCAACACAGACCTCATGTTCAGAGTGACAATTTTCTTTGTCATATTTTATCCTATGTATTGGTTTTAGGTTATAATAATAATAATAATAATAATAATTGCTTACACTTATATAGCACTTTTCTGGACACTCCACTCAAAGCACTTTACAGGTAATGGGGACTCCCTTCCACCACCACCAATGTGCAGCATCCACCTGGATGATGCGACGGCAGCCATAGTGCGCCAGAACACTCACCACACATCAGCTATCAGTGGGGAGGAGAGCAGAGTAATGAAGCCAATTCATAGATGGAGATTATTAGGAGGCCATGATTGGTAAGGGCCAATGGGAAATTTGGCCAGGACGCCGGGGTTACACCCCTACTCTTTTTGAGAAACACCCTGGGATTTTAATGACCACAGAGAGTCAGGACCTCGGTTTTATGTCTCATCCGAAGGACGGATGAAAAAGCAATACCACTTTCACACAAACTAATGTGAAGCAATGAAACTCAGCATGTTCTTGAGACAGAGAGGGAGTGAATTCTTCGTGAGCTTCTGGCCGTGTGTTCTTTAAAATCATTAAGATACATTATCAGAGTCTTTGTCAGTGTGGAGTTAGTGACATACATTCTTTTTTTTCCCAATTTGTAAATCATACTAATATATTGCTGGAGTCACACAATGACATTTTATTACACTAACAAACTCCCAGATATTCATTACTAATTAATTCCTAAATAAACCTGTATGTATCTTATTTCTTCCTTACTTTGTCAAGCACAGAAAAATATTCTCTCCTGAAAATGTACAAAAAAAGATCACCTGAGATTTTTTTTCAAATTTAAGCATTACAAAAGCTTTCAGTTCAAGGGTGTGTCTAGTGTGTCTAGGTTTCTGGGCAACAGAAACATTTTCTGAAATGTCTTAAAAAATAAGTAAAATATTTAGTGCTGAAGAAAGGGATGTCAGATGTTCCTTATCTTTCTAGGGGATGTTTTTCTATTAGATCACCAATTTTCTCGACTATCTGATTCCAGTGGTCAACAACTTTAGACTTTACAGAAATATCTGCTGAAACTAGCATTTTTCCGGTAACAATCTGAACTGAAAGGTCTGAATGAAATACACTCACAAACTGAAGAAACCCTATATCCAAACTAAATTTGAAGAGTCATTTACACTGAAGTTCAAGTAGGTAGCTGTGTCAGCAATCATAGGCTACAAAGGAATAGGTTAAATCTCCACAGCCATCTAATAAACCTTTACCTGTTCCATTTACACTGAAGGTGTCATGTCAGAAACCAAACCAATGTGACAACTTCTAGTGTACCACCAAAGGCAAAGATGCGCTTCTGTTGGTTTTCTTTAATAGTAACTTGCAAAAAATTATGTATACTGCTTATATACTGCCTTGCAAACTATATTACTATTCAGACATTTGCACTGTTCTTATATTTTGTTGCTTTAGGTTTTTCAGCCATAACACTCTAAAGTACCAATATTAATGTAACAACCTACTCAACACATTCAGAGCAAAAAAAGGATATTAGGAGAAATTAATATGAAAGAAAAAGTGAAAAGCCGTGATAGCATAAGTATTCAAACCCTTCACTGTGGAAAATCTAAATTAATTAAGGTGCATTTCCTTAAATGTGCCACAAAATTAGTTAAATGGCCCCTTTCTTTGTGCACTAATAGTTGATCACATGGTTTCAGAATAAGCTGTAAGGTTCCTCAGACAGACAGTGAATTTCAAGGAAAGATTTAACCATGAAGACAACCTGGAAAAGCCCCAAGAACAACTTAAGCATAAAGCTGTATAACAGCACAGATCAGTAGAAGGCTATAAAAACATTTCAAAGATGCTTATTATATCTTTGTGCATGGTGCTGCTGATAATTAAGAAGCTGTCAGCACCCAGACACTGTTTCAATTAAGGCTGTCACTCCAAACTAGGCAGCTGGGCAAGAAGGATGTTTAAGGATGCCACTGTGAGGCCAGTAGGAACTTTGAAAGAGCTACAGAGATCAGTGGATGAGATGGGAGAAAATGTACAAGGGTCATTGATATCCTGGTCAATCCATAAAGAGGGCTTGTATGGCACCGACAAAAAGTTTCTTAAATCCCACATTGTAGTCAAGTGATGATGCACACATGGTTTTGTGCTCAGACAAAACAAAATTGAAAGCCAAAGGTCAACATCTGACAAACCCAACAGAGTGCATTACTCAATGAAAAGCATCACTACTGTCAAGCATGGTGGTTGCAGCACTGTGTTATAGCTCTGCTTCTCATCAGCAGGGACTGAGAAGCTTGTCAACACTAATGGGACCATAGAGAAACAAATCACCTTTCAGCCGGACAATGACACAAAGCTGAATGTCCTTGAGTAGCCACTCAAAGGTTTGGGTTGAATCATATTGAGATGTTGTGGAAAGACTAAAGTGATCCCCAAGAAACATGAGAGCCCTGCAAAGAAGAACTGGCAGAAAATTGCACCAAGCCGGTGTGCCAAGTTGGAAGACTTACCCAAAGAGATCTGTGGCATTTAATGCTCCCAAAAGTGCTTCCACCATTGTTCATGGGACTGAATACCTATGCAATCAGCATATTTCAGTTTTTTTCTCATTACTTTTTGCTGACCTTTATTGTAACTTATTTTAGAAGTCTTCTGGTTGAGCATTCAGGTTTTGAACACCTTTGCAAGGCACTGTGTAAATTTAGCGGTGGAAAAGTAAATAATATTTTATGATTAAACATACAGTATGATGCATACAGTCGACTCACAACTTATGTGCTCGCAGATTTATGCAGTCTGCTCCACAAAAATAAAAATGATCTGAAAAATGCTTTATTCTCTGAAACATTTACCAAGAGAGCTGGTTAGGGAGCCTATATAGTCGTCTCCCATGAAGTGAGTCTTCTCTCCCTGTCTCTCCCACTCAGTGACCCAGCACCAGTACTTTTGTGTTCTGCCATAGAATAGAATTGTGGTGATCAGTGTCTGCATTTTTCTTCTTTTTGTGAGAAAACTCTGATGTGAACCCTAAACTATGGCTCCTAAATGTGAAACCTAAACTATAGGGAAAGTCAAGTAGTGCATCAAGTGGTGAAAAGAAGAAACAATGATTAGTGACTTCAATGAATGAAAAAATTGAAATATTAGAAAAGGTCAGAGGTGGCATATCAGTGGCCAGCTTCACTCAGAAATATGTCCAAAATCAATCCTGAATTTGTGACAAAAAGCGCAAGAGTCAAATTTGTGAAGCTGTTTTTTTGTATTTAGTTTTATTAATGTTTTTATAGTTATATTTAATATCCTGAATTACCGTAAGAGGTTAGTAGGACGCTTTTATAAGGGTTATAGGGTAAAAGTGTACCACGTAAATTTGGCTTTACGCATTATTCAAAATCCCTAACCCTTGCTAAGTTGCAAGTTGACAGTATTTTACTTCACCCTATCCTCACCAAGACCTAATAGCAGATAAAAAGTAACATCATTTGACAAATAATACACAAAAATTATATTTTGTCATTATTTTTTTAAAAAAATCAGCTAGCATTCAATATCTTTTGTGAAAAGGTAAGTGCATCCTTAGTTTCACCATCTCAGTTAAGAAAGTAGTGTAGAATCAGGTGTACTTAAATATGTGCAAATGATTAGTTGATCATCAGGAAGTGATTCCATCTGTCAAATCAGAAAGTTTGTCAGTTTGGTCCATAGCAGTCTGGTAGTAACACATCATGTCCAGATCAAAGGAAATCTCAGAGAAATCATTGCTGCTGATTTATCAGTCTGGGAAGTGCTACAAAGCCATTTTCAAAAATACACATTCCATCATTCCTTGGTAAGACAGATAATCTCCAAAATACAAGACCAATGTCAATCTACCCAGGAGTGGCTGTCGTAAGAAACTCTCTTCAAGACCAAGCTCACGGTGAGGACTAGATGAAGGTCAAATATGTTGTGAATCCAGTAAACCATAAAATCTCAATGCACCACACTGTATGGAAGGAACTGAATGAAGACAACTGTACACACCCCCAAGTCTTGATAAAAATATCGAGCTTAAGCACTGTTACTTCATTTTTTGTAATAACCAAACAAATACAGATATATTTCTGAATTTAACTCCACATCTTTGCTGACACGATGTTAATAATTTACAAAATGCAATAGCAAACTAAAAAGATGAAGGAAAATAAGCTGAACATTCTAAATATTTAACTTGTAAACTGTTTTATCAAAAAAAAAAACAGCTTGAGCAGCTTAACAGTGAAGCCAATGATCTTTGTATATTCTGTTCACATGCAAGAAATCATTTTAAACATTTCTTTATTATATAGGCAATTACGGACTGTAGCAGCTATTCACTTTATTGAAAAATATTTAAAATTCTAAAGATTCTTAAACAATTTAAGACACACAATTTAAGACTTTATACAAACAATTGATATTTCTGTTTCACACAGACTTATTTGTACTACTGTATAAAAGCAAAAACATTGAAGATGTACCTGGCTATACAATCAACAAAGCCTGTGTCTTTCAATAGCTAGTTCTGAACACCATGTAGACATCTGAGCAGCAATAAACATTCTGTTGTGCCCCTCAATCCAGGATGAAGGCATTAATTAAAATTCAGACTAAATTTGCTGTATAACAAAAAGGTGCTCTATACTTATCAGAGCTTAGTTTCTTACAACAGCAGGGTTGCCATCTTGTAGCCTGATCTATCCGATTAAGTTAAGCAAGGCTGAGTCTGGCCAGAGCTAGGCTGGAGACTTCCAAGGAGAACTACACTGTGGCGAAGTTACAGTACCCAGCAGATGGCACTCTTCCTCTAGACCTCAGAATTTTCAGAAACCAGTGGCCCAGTGACTGGTGATTGGGGATACTATGTAGATGATACCACCTACTAGATGAGATGTTAAACCAGAGTCCTTACTACTTGGTCTTTAAAGACAAACCTAGGCATACCTAAACTTCCCTCTTTCACACTTCCCTACCTGATCTGCTGTGTAGTGGAACACCTGGCGGATAAGTAACTACTGTACCAAGAGTCTCCCAGATAGATGGGCTTTCAGTGGTGGATGAATTGGGGCCCCTCCTACAAAACAAACATTGGGGGGTGTATTCTGACAAACACTATATGACTTTATAGTAATATGAATTATTATCAGTGCAGTTAAAGATTCTAATTTATATGCAACCATTATTTGGTAACATTAATTTTGAACATGACATGATTTTTTGTATTATATAAAGCACTGCACAAGTAAGAGCTACAGTACATTGAAAAAAAAACAAAAATAATAAAATTCACTTAACAGAACAGAAAACAGCCACCAGAGGAAAACCATCTATGTGCCCATAACCATCAAACCTGTCAAAACTGTACTGAGCTTAAATAGTACCTAAACAATTATTAGATTCTGCAAACAAAATACATTTCTGCTTTCACCATGTTTCCTGTGAAGTGATTTTTTCTTACAACACTGCAATTTGTTTCTAAAAATCTTCCTTAACATTTAAAATAAGAGAAGTTCAATGAGAATGACAATCTAAACCCGTCAAGCAGGACAATACATTGTGTATCTGCTTCATACAGCAGTTTGTAAACTAGTGTTTGTTGTTATAAAACCATATATAAATGTTAAAATCAGTTTGATCATGGAGCCTTTTTTTCAGGAAATATACAAAGTTTCTATTTGTAAAAGGCATCTTGCGCTAAATAGGGGTAACATTTTCAAGAAAATGCAACATTTTGATCAAAAATCAAAAACAAGTCAGTACTGTAAAACAACAAACCTTATTTAGGAACTCAACACACCTTATTTAAATTTAAAATGTATTCAGTGGAAAACACCAGACCATCACATTAAAGTTCAAGCATACAATCAGTAAAACACCTAGACATTTCCAAATAACCTCCTCTAGAACCCACATAGCATTAGAAAACAGTAAAATCTCTTATTAAAACATTCATGTTTGTAGTTTTCATAAAAATACTGATAAGAACTATAAAAACATATCTGCAAACACTGAGCGCTCAGAGGCGTTTCCTGTTCTTGTAATGTCCCCGTCCTGTTATTTCTTCTATTTTCTAGCAGGTATGAGTGGCTGTAACAGGACTTGGTGTGGCATGGCATGGTGTGTGATGAGACGCATGCGCAGAGCAGCTTTATAGTTTGGAGTGGCCGACTGTGCTTGCAACCCTTCAAGCACGCAGGCGATCACAGTGTTGTCATGACGTTGTCGTGGAAAATCACGCTGGTCGCCCCTCCAGAGTTCTTGCGGTTCTGCTCCAGGATGTATCTGTGGTCCTGCTCACTTTTGCTGGGGGACATGCATGCTCTCTGCTCATCCGGTTGGGGCTGCCTGTACCGTACGCACAGTCAGCAGTTAGTATTAGATTAACAAAGGCTGCGAAAGTCTTAGGCAAGCGGGGTCCGAGGACAGCTGTGATCACGTTGGCCATGCAGTGGAAAGAATGCAATGAAAGAGCAAAAAGAAGCAGAGAAGGTGAGGACCAAGGCAAGCCGATTCCTTCTGTTATGCTTTTGAAATTTGCTGAGGATGCATTTATGCACCAAGAACCAAAAGGCACATAGGCAAAGATGGGGAGATCATGCAGAAATCATATTTTAAGAACAAAAAGCTGCACCTGCTGAGCCCCAGTGAAAGAAGAGGTGTTGGAGGAACGAAATTGTGCAATGAGATGAAACAAAGGAGATTTCTCCCCAAAGGCCCGATATCTAATGTTTATGAGCAGTAAGCTCATCTATTTTCAGCACCATATGTCTGTGAATTCTGACTATCTTTATATGACCAGAATATAAAAACACCTATATACTACATATTGTTACATTTTACTCCTTGGCAGTTACAGTGCAGTTTTCCATGTCAACAGGCCACTGTATGGCAGAGGTAGGATGTCGGGGCAAATACAGTAGGTCTCAGCTGATGTGAGAGGAAACAGGTATTTTTTGCAAAACTCCAGGGTGTTGGCAAGACATTAGGAAAGACATCACCAAGAAGAGCACATTCAAACCAAACCATCACTGATACACAAACCTGAACAACTACCTTTACCCACTCCAATGCCCAGTGTCTGAAGCCAACAAATTTAGACCATTTTACTTGAACAGGTACCCAACCACCAACAACACCAACAACTAAACAAGCACCATCACTGGGATTTTATTGAACAGAGAAAGGCAACTACTATGCTTCACCAAATAAGAGACCAGCTTCCCAGAACACTCGTTCTATTTTTCAACTGTACATCAGTCCTCACAGCGTAGCACTATCAGTCTGCACTATTCACCTCAGTCCATAAGCAGACATTTCAGGGATCCTCATTTATAGACCAAATTACTGTAAACACATTGTTCTATTCAGTAACGAGCTCTCAATCCTTTGAGACGAGACAAGACTTTGGTGGTTTTACGGTTTTCTGCTGGTAAGATATTAGCAGGTTGGATTCCTATGTGGGTAAAAGCCATATCACCAAAGTCCTTAGGTTCAGCACAACCAGCACCCTCAGTCAATGAAATTCCAATGTACAGACCTGTCATTAATATAATAGGTACTCCTCCAGAAAATATAGGACAGAAAATAGTCTCATGCCTCATGGCACCCACATGTGTGCACCATGTGGTTTATTATCTATGAGAATGACTGAATTCACTCATTCTGTATTGTAACTCTATAAGAGACTGCCTTTGTGATAAGAAGTGTCTCGCCAGATGGATTGTTAGCTGGATGGATTGTTCTGGAAAAATAGAAAGCAAATAAATTGTTTATATTTCCTGTGTTGTCTGAGGTAAAAGTACTGAGTCCCCTGCTCTCTACATATCTGCTTTCATTTGTAGCAAAGTGTAACTTAACACCCCCAGTGACTTCATCTGTGCCCTTTATAATAAGGTATGTATTCACAAGACCTAAAGTCCCATAGTTCCACTTTGCACTATTTTCACATTATACATTATCTTTACAAGGCGTAAATTCCACACATGCAATGTGTGGCTGGCTCATTTGCCTTTTCAGAATTTTAAAACATTTCTGTTTATATTTTGCACATCTTCGCCTTGTTAAGTCATGATGACAATGGGATTAATTGAAAAACCAGTGAGTCGCCTTTATGGTTTCCCTTTAGCCCGGCAGACCCGCTATCACGGTGATCGAATAACCAAAATACTACCTCACTCAAGGAAAACAGTGAGCTTGATTGCACAGTACAAAAACTGTTTAAACAGCAGCCCTTTAAAGCACCCACCACCCTCTACTGATTAGAAGCACATGTACTGAGCAGGTCTGGCACCAGAAAGCGTGGAGTCAATATAAAGTAGGGACCACCAACCCTGATCCTAGAAAGCTCCAGCACAGTTTGTCTTATAGGCCACCTTTTCCTAAAATTTAGGAAGACTTGTAAATTATCAATCAAACATGAAATGTGTTTACATTAAAAGAACTGGTCCTTTAGGGCTTATGGTCGATAGGGCTAATGATCTCAAAATTACTTAAATTATCTTCTTAACTGGTCAGAATTAAACTGCACAAAGTCTCGGAAAGTTGGAGGTTTTATGATGACCTATAACACTTGCTGGATGGGGCTCTCCAGGAAAAGGGCTGGAGAACCCTTAGCTAAAGTATGTCTTATAGCAAAAGGTCTCAGAAGCGACCAAGACCTTTAAATAAAGAAAAAGAGGTACCTGGGGGGCTGGACTGGGATATCTGCCCTGTCGCCCAGTTTCAGGGGCCTTACCTCATGCTGCCTGTGTGCCCAGGATGCTGCAGGTGTGTTGGTAAAGGGGTGTGAGTTGGGTGCCACTGCTCATGGCTTGTGGGAATGTTCTGTTTGTACTGAAGGAAAAAGAAGAACACGTTGAGAACTACAGATGCTTATGCACAGTGTTTGCCTGAACGTCACACAGAAAAGAAAGCAAAGCGTTCTTCCTCCCTTAAAAGACTGAACAAACCTCATATTTAGGGTTTTCATCTAAACAATGAAGAACACAGTTATATAATAATTTTATCAAAGTCTAATTCTGAAGCTCAGATTCCTCAGAACAATGTGAATTTGTTATGACACCTCTATTTAGCTTTCATGACTCAGAAAATTAAAATTAGAAAAGAAAACACGACAACAAGCACAAGAGGTAAATCATTTGCCACCAACAATAAAATCTGGGTCAAAGTTCTCACCGGATAAAGGGTGGGGTCGGGACTTGTCTGAGCACTGGAAAAAAAAGAAAAAAAAAGGTTTTAAGTGTCATTTAATTGGTTTTAATCTTTTTAAGTTTATTTCAGTAAACTGCAGGAGGCAAAAAGCAAATGACTTTTTTAGCCTACAAATCCCAAAAGTGGAGAGAATGTGGGCTGTTGGGCGTGTCTTTCGTAAACAATAACAAGACTGATATCTAATGTCTACCAGTACTCATTCTAGAATAATTATGCTACGTTCCCGCGGGGATGAGTTTACACTGAGCACTGTGGGCCTGTCTGTAAATGAACAGAAGGAGAAAAGAAAAACACCACATGGAAGTGAATGGAGAGGAGGGCTCAAGCTGTTTCTTTCAGAGAGAGTAGCAAATCGCCTCAACAGAAGTAACGAAACACTGAATTCGGCTCAAAAAAGGGGACAGTACACAGAATTAAACTGAGTGAAAGGAAATAACTTCAGAGGAAAATTTAAACAGAAGATAACAAAAAGCTAGAGTGAAGAAAATGCTCCTCCAGCTTGTACCTGAATATACACACAATGGGTAGACAAAACAATGGAAACTCCTAACGAAACAGAACTCATAGTTTGAAGTAACTAAAACTCACTTAAAAAGGATTCTACACGTTTCATATTAATTTCAATACTCTTTACCCAGATGTTTCTGCTAAAAAAGTCAACTTAATATCAACACTTTAATATGCGAGTTTCTAAGGCAACATGAGAGATGATAACAGACTTAGAAAGAGGTCAAGTAGTCTGTGCCCAAACTGCCGGTGCATCTGTCACAGAAATGGCAAAATGATTTAATGTGTCAGGGGAACAGTGTCAAAAATCATGATGGCATATGCCAAAGAAGGGAAAACAGCATCAAGATAAAGAAACAGTGGTTGTAAGTTGAAGTTCACAGACAGGGATAGACAGACGGGATAGTTGCTAAAGACAACAAAACAATGGCCTCAAAAATAACCACAGAACTGAACCTACACACAACAAAAACTTTACATCTTGAACTTAACAAAGCTGATATTAATGGTAGGGCTGCCATTTGGAAAAAATGTACAGCAATGCATAATCTGGTGTAATGAGCACAAAAGCTTGACTTTTGAACAGAGGAAGAAATTATTATTGCTTAATGGGCTGTCTTTCACTCATTTTCCTAAATCTGGAAGGGTTCATGGTTGGAGAAAGCTAGATTCCTTCAACCCACAATGTTCCCTCCTTTTAAACACGGTGTTGGATCTGTTATGTTGTGGGCAGCCATCTTGTGGGAGTCACCGGGTCCAATTTTTACTCTGTATGGTAGACTTACCTAGAAGGAAGCCATTTTAGGTGACCAGGTGCACTCTATGGTGCAAACATTGTTTCCTCAAGATATTCCCAAATTCCAAGATAATAACATCCCTAAACACACTGCTAAACGATTCAAGAAAGTTTCATGAACACCTGCATGAAGTAAAACACCTTCGTGACCTCCCTAATCACCAGATCTAAACTGGACATTTTGGAATATAGGAGTGCAGAGTACATTTCCATGCCTTCACAACTCAAACAACTCAAAAAGTGTGGTCCAATATCCCACCAGAAACAGATCAAAACATCTATAACATTATTCCAAGAAAGACTTAAATTGTTGGCAAAGGGTAGCCCAACTTCTTATTAGTTAATAGAAATTCTAATATTGCCTGGTGTTCCCATTATTTTGCCCACTTATATAAAACAATATTGATATAGTACTATTCTTCTATAATTAGCATAAAAGCATAGAGTTTAGAAGAATGACCATTCAAATACGTATTTCAAGAGATCCACCTTTTGACAATTTACACATTTGAAGTCAGACCCATTATATTTTTAAATACTCTTCAGAGCTATATAATTCAGATTACACTCGGGCTGCTGATTCCAGGTCATTGAAAAATGCCTTGTACAGCATACAGATAAACCGAGCTTCTGTTCACTGGATACGTTTTTGAGTATTTTTTAAAGAAACAATGCAGATTAAAAATAGAATTTCTAACTTTGAAAACCATTCAATTTAATCATCCATCTTTCCATTATCAGAAAGCTGCTTATCTTATGGTTATGACAAGGTAGAGCAGAGTAAAGAGAGTAGTAGAGTAGTTTATTGCCATATGTACAGTACACTGGAATTCTTGTTGATCTCTAGGGACATACACAGCACAACAGACAACACCACACAATGGTGACAGTACCTTACAAATGTAATAAATAATAACAAAAGGAACAATAAATATTGTGTGGAATACTAAATATGTAGTAGTGAGAAAAAAAACATGGTAGACCATGCAAAAAATGCCTAGTGCAGATGTGTATTGAGTCTGAGCCACTGCAGTTAGCTGTTGAGGATGTGTACTGCAGTGGGACAGAAACTGTTCTTGAGTCTAGTGGTCCTTGCTTTAATAGTGTGGTACCGCTTGCCAGAGTGCAGGGAGGAGAATAATTTGTGGCTGGGATGGTAGGGATCCTGAATGATGGATTGGGCTTTATTGCGACAGTGGATGGTGTAAATCTCGCAAATTGATGGTAAATCACATCTTATAATCCCCTGTGCTGTTGCCACAACCCTTTGCAATGCATCTCTGTCATGCATTGTAGTATTGCTGTACCACACAGTGATGCCACTAGTGAGGAAACTTTCTATGGTACTGCAGTAAAAGTTCATGGTGAACTGCGTCCCCATACCACTTATCCAAGAAGCAAAAGGCACAAAGCAGGACCGCTCTTCCCCTAGAAAAAACACCAGGCCCTGGCAGAATCAGGGAGGAAATTCCAATTATCAACGGCTAATCAAACCCAGCCAGCATGTCTCTAGGAGAGAACATGCAAATTTCACAGATGCCCAAGGCCAGATTCAAACTTGGCACCTTGGATCTGTGAGTGGATGGCTCTTCTGATCGTGCACTTGTGCCCCAGTGTGGCATACACAATCCCTCTTCATCACAAAAATAAAACAGACAAACAGATTTGTCTTATTGAACGTATATACCCCTAAATCTGATAAAGTTAAAACCATATTGCAAATTGAGTTGTAATGTGTGTGAAGACATGTTCTGGTAGGAAGAAGCACTAGTCTCATGGTACTGTACATGCAAACCTTATTTTTCTTGTTAGATCTGAGTATAACCTTTAATTTAACTTTTATTACACATTTCCAGTAACCATTAAAAGTGCTTAATTCTTTGCACAGACAAAAAAAGTCTAAACATATGTAAATGATGCATCTACATAAACAAGAAAGGCTTTTCCTTAAGTTGCTTCTTCTAGCTCAACTTTTTTTTATCTTGTACACAAAGTTTATGCTCTTTTGCTACCTGCATCTGATGGGTGTCTGTCCAGTTTTGAATTTTTATCTAAATGTTGCTGAACTTAATGTGCGTTGTCAGTTTTTATAATTCTCCTAATTTGATATTATGTGCCAAACTTGACTCATTAATTTAGTAACTATACAAGAATCTAGATTACTGATACAAATTAAGAGTAGAAGTGATGTTCATACAGATCCCATTGGTAATTTAATTACAATTGCTAATTACATTGCTCCATCTGAGCATTCACCCCTCATCTATTCTCAGCATTTTCAATCCATTAACCAATTCTCAATCTAAGGACGCATATTTCCCAAAATGACTACCAAATATAGTGGTCTCTTATGGAGAACTTTATCAAAAGCCCTCTGAAAATTTAAATAAACCATATCATATGCTCGGTATATATCCACTACAGTTATGGTTATGCAAGAACTACTGTACCTTTTCAAAATCCATGCTTCCTCTAGGATCCTTATCTGATATAAGTGATTCTCTAGTGTAGTTGTAATTAAAGTTCCATAACCTTACATGCAATAGACGTCAGGCTGATAATAATTTTATTACCCTTTTACACGAATGGGCACTACAACAAAAATACACTCATTTCTATTACATTTGAAGTTTCTAAGCAAATACAGTACTTTCTAATATAATCCAGCTGATATGTTTCCACTGCAACAAGAATGTTTTTTGTGCGTTTCTTATAAGGTTACTATAGGTTTTATTAGTAAATTACTGTTTCTTCCTTGAAGGGTTAAAATTATGCATATATTTAAAAAGCCCCTGTCTTTACCATTAGGAGCCCAGCTTTTTATATGTTTAGCAGAATGTAGCACCCACTAATTTAGATAAGAATACTACCCTGAATGCAGTGTATCATCACGCCTGAAAACACTGACTACCCTGCATTAGAAAAGAATATGTCTCACTGAGTAAGACTTATCAGTGGCAGAACA
Organism: Lepisosteus oculatus; assembly: GCF_040954835.1. Taxonomy (NCBI): domain Eukaryota; kingdom Metazoa; phylum Chordata; class Actinopteri; order Semionotiformes; family Lepisosteidae; genus Lepisosteus; species Lepisosteus oculatus. The sequence goes on from NC_090705.1 coordinate 23,542,549, forward strand.
ATGTGTTAAAAGTGCCCATTAATCCAGCTCATTAATAATCGTAACGCCTGACATGAGTGTAACTTTCCACAACTATTAATCTCCTTAATGTTGCATTGATTTGGAGATGCTGTAATTTGGAAGGACTGGGGATTAAAGAAAAACAAGCGATGAAAAGGGAAAAAAAATTAGGAATGCACTAGAAATTCAATGTGGATTCTTAAAGAACAACTTGCAAATATGCACAACAAATAGCGTACATAAAGGAAAAGGAACTAGCTAAAGGCTATGGCTCTGGAAATTATGTAATTGATTGTACTCATCACAATGACCTATAATAAATTAATAACTGGTTAGGTGCAGTAGGGCATTGTTTTAATAAGGATGACATACAGAAGTATGATTAAGAAAAGACTGTGAAACCAATAGGGATTACAGAAACTGCACTGTGTAGTGGTCAAGATGTGTTTACACAGTTAATCTCTGTTAGCATTCATTTTAGGTTTACTTAAGCAATGCACTGTGCTTATCTAAAACAATCTGAACAAAAGGAATAAATCTGACAGTTGCACTGGACATCCTAAATTACCAGTAATGAACAACAAATGCACATATATGCTTTCATCACAGCTCTATTATTTTAACATTCAGTACATCTCCTTGCTTCCTTGTTTGATTTAGTAGTGTTTTATGTAATTACATGTTTTACATAAAGACACTCTGGGCAAAATGTAACCTTTTCCATTTGTTTTCTCCCTCTTAATGGTCTAAAACAAGTTCTGTTTTCTCCAACAAAGCATTTCTGTGCACATCTTACCTTAGGTGTACAGTTTTCACAGGGTTGAGCCCTAAAAAAGAAGGATAGGTTTTTAACCAATCTGATACAAAATCACACTTTCTGACACTAAGGAGGGAATATGTTAAAAAAAGCAAAAAGTCCTGTTAACCAAATAAAAGTATTTGACATCTGTGAGGTGAAAGAAATATGACTTCATATCTTCTGAGATTCCAATAAGTGTAACTCCATTAACGTTTATGTCATTTTAAGTTTTAAGGGTTTGCAGCCTTGAATTGCAATGATCATATTCCAGCTAATCACTATGCTGCTCAGTGCCTTAGATTTGTACATCAGAAGATGTACATCCATTATGATTCTACAAACGCCAACACTGTCTATAATACCCTTCAACAACACCCAGGGCAGCACCAGGACAACACCTTATATCTGACAGTGGTCATTAATACAAAAAAGGGAGGCGTTTGCATTCAAGGTACCTTTCACCATGGACTGCCTCCGTGAGGGATAACGTTTGCTAGGCCTTCTCTCGAAGGTACTTCTGCGTCTCAGTCTGCCGCCGTGAGTTGCCTGGTACTCCGTTCTTCCACTGTAACATGCAACACACGTACCCAGTAAATATTACTGTTACAGTCTAACATGACCAGTCAGGTTAAACCAACCTTCCACTTCACACTCAGCACAGAGAGCAAACCCACATGACAGAGTGAATTAAGCTGTTGCTATCAGAGCTGAATAAAAGATAAGCACTTTGCCACACACACCTAAAAGGATACAAAAAATAAGCCATGTTGAGTGAGCTAATGCATGACATTTTTGGACAACAAAAAGTTGGACCAAATGACATGCTCTTGTGGAAGAGAACAGATTCTTAAAAAAAACTAGAGGACAATGATCATTATCTGCAAAAAGTCTATGGTTTTAACAGTGAATAAATTATTTTATTATACTTGAACTGTATAGCTTGCCTTTTTAACAAATCACACCTTACAATATTCTTATTTATGGTAATGTTTTGCTGTGGGCAAAACAAACGTTTTGCAAAGTCGTCTATCATGATTTCAGCATCATATGCAAATACTTTTGTTGATTTTAATTTGACGATACGATTTTCATACAATTTGCAAAATGTCCTAACATTTGAGCATGACCTGGTTCTTTCCATTAATAAATGCCGCACATCCAAAAGACAAACAAGAGGCTCCTGAATGGCAGAGCCAGTAAAGGCAAACACGTGGCATGAAACACGAGCTGTGCAGTCAAGTCATCACAGGCATCGTGGACTATGCCATGTTCTGCCCCTGACTTAATTTCCCCAGGCTGTGGCACACGATTTGTTGAGCAGCACAAGGGCTATTTACCACCCTTGTCCACTGATCTCTATCAAGAGACTCTCAGACTTTTTATTTATTCATCAGTCAACTTTGTCATCTTGGAACAAAGGCCATTATACTTTAATAATTTGGATTTGTGGATACAAGTTTAAATATAGTTAATTAAATTAGTGTACTGGCTGCATGTATTTGTCAAACCCCTTTTCTGCTATCCTGTTGTTAGCCTACAGTCCATTTTTATTATTTCTAAGATGTATCGCTCTTCCAATCAATGCAAACTCTTCCCTTTACAAACTGGCAGGAAGCTCGAACAAAAAAGTACATATGGTTCTCACACTCCCTCCTTGGTACAAGGGTCATGGTATTATTCAGCTGATCAAAAATTAATCATTTCCAAATCTGGACAAAAGAATGAAAAATAATGGAAGATTCCAACATGACACAGAAAAAACTACCCGACTGCCTGCCCCTCACCTGAACCTGAACCGGGAGCCCAGACGGACAAAGTCATTTCTGCCACTCTTGCCATGTGCTGGCTGCCGCAGCCTGAAGAAGGCGTGATGCTCCACTGCACACTTCCACAAGTGCTTGCAGGCCTTGGCGCTGTCCAGCCGAAACACAAAAGTGTGCTCCTGTTCCCGACCCTGATACAAAGAGACAATACTGAAACCAGCTAAATGTGCTGACCGTCAGAGAGTGAAACCATTGAATACACTTACAGTACACTAGAGTGAATCTCAGTGTGCCACTAGGTAAATCTATCTTGCTCATTGTTACTTTACATTTATCATCTACTGTGATAACCACAGACAATTTGACTTTACTCTGATTTCCTACAAGCAAATGGTTTAAGGGAGAAATCTTAAATGCCTGTTTGCTTTCAACATACTGCGTCTACCCTACAGTAGTATGCATCCTCAACAGCTAACTGCAATTCCTCAAATTCAATACACATCTGCACTATAAACTTTCTGTATGGTCCACCATATTTTTTTCCTCACTTCTGCATATTTATTGTTCCTGTTGTTATTATTATGTTTGTAATGTACTGTCTACAATGTGTGCTGTTGTCTGCTGTACTGCGTATGTCCTGAGAGATCAGCGGGAATAAGAATTCCAATGTACATGTACCAATGGCAATACACACCTCTACTCATAGAAACCACTTTGCATTGTTCTAAGACATCATCATGTTTCAACCTTTTGCATACCACATTTCTGAAAAATGGACACCAGACAATTTACAACTACTTCTAATCATGAAACATCTCTCACCTTATCATCATCTTCTACAACAACTAGAGTTAGTTTGCTTTTCTTGAAATCCATCCTGGTGATTTTCGGCCTAAAACCACAAAACATGGAATAAAAAAGTAGTTATTGTCTGAAGTTACCGGACACCAACACATTTCAACAATTATGTGATTCCTTCTCTAGATCGATTGATATTTTTTAAAGATTAATTAAATATGAACTCAGTTTATGGATCTGAACTGCGTCTAAGTGGAAAGAAGCACCCTTCAAGTTGAGATACGTTTTGCTCTACTTTTGTACAATCATTAATTAGCATTGCTGCCACATCTCAGGGGCCCTTGGTTGTGCTATCTGTGTGGAGTTTGTATGTTCTCCCTATGTTCATGTGGGTTTCCTCCAAGTGATCCGGTTTCCTCCCACAATCCAGAGAAATACTGGTAGGTTAATTGGTTTCTGGGACAACTGGCCCTGGTGTGAGTGGTTTGTGTCTGAGTGGACTCTGTGATTGACTAGCGTCCCATCCAGGGTGTACCCTGCCTTGTGCTCGTTGCTTGCCAGGATGGGTTCCAGCTCCCCTGCAGTTATAAAATGGATGGACGGAATTTTCATTATACTACCTGTTTTCGGGTAAACCCTAAAATATAATTTCTATGAAGATATTTACAATTCAAAATATAAAAACTGATATTATCTTCTAAGTGCATACATCATGCATATGTATTTTACATCATCTTATATGAAATTGCCCTGACCTTAATCATCTTAAAAACTTTCAGAACCTCAGAAATTAGAGGAGGACATTCAGTTCATGTGGTTCTGTTTCTCTCTAAGCACACAGACAGTGCTGACTAAGAACAACCCAGGGAATATTTATAAATAACCCATCCAACTATTAATCCCTTTCACATCCACCCTTTTAGAAAAGGATAATCTAGAAAAGCCATTAGTATGACTTTGGGAGACAGGAGGAAATATACACAAACACAGGAAGAACATGCAAACTCCATACAGACACCCCAGACTGGAATCGCTCCTTTTATTATGAGTATATGGCTATGCTGCCACAAACTGAAGGTCAGACCTAAGTGTACATAATTACATAGTTCAAAGGTGTGTATAATTTTTTTTCTCTTGATGAAAAAAGACAAGTACTAACTAGGCAACTCCAGACTATTTATCAGAAGAAAATAAATATGGAAACATATTGTACACAACAATAGTTAAATGAAGGGAAGCAACAGACTGGTGCAGCAGAAATTTCGGACCTAAGCACCCCCGGAAGATTAATTAAAAACGTACACTTCCTGGGGTGATGTGCTAAGTGTCTACAAATGCAGAACCCAGTGACTGTAAAGACAGCCCTGCAAAACCTACTGTCAACAAGCATTCAGTGATCTGTGACTGCTTATCTCTCTCCTATTGAGATCAAACAGCATTATTTTCTTTGCCTCCAGACCTGCCCAATGGCAAATAAAAACCAAAATAAACAGGAACATGCTTCATACATATGCATAGGGAGCAATGCAAACGGTTTCAGGATCCTTGCACAAGTACGATGGTGTGCGTTACACACAGGGTTCTAGTAATTCAGAGCAATGCGCCTTTGTTCACTGCAAGACTCCTACCAGTTGCAACATCTAAAATTAGATTATTTATTTTTTATCGCCACTCCCACTACTGCTGTATAACAATGGACAAAAATAACAGTTACCAGAAGAACAGGCCTATCTTGTTGGACCCTTCGAAAACAAGGATTCCAGTTGGAGTCAGTCCCAGCGCATATTCACAGCCGTCTCTGCCCTGGGAAAAGTCACAGACATCTGGAGGTCATGGTAGCAGCTGCTTTGGCAAGCACTGTGCAATATTCAACAGGCATCATTCAGGGCTGTGCATCAAGTCTGTTTATACTGCTGTGACCCTCCCTGCTGTATATTTGCCTAAATCAGGTGTACAAATACCAAGTGGAGCCATTGTAAATATGCTTCCCAGCAAAATGTACACATATATGTGTTTTCAAAACATTAAATACACAATGTCAATAAATAAATGGGTAAATAATAATGTATACAACTGAGAGCAATTTAAATTATCAAGACACCCTCCATGAAGCTTAATATACGGCACAGGCTATTAAGTAGTCTTTAATCAGATACATTTGCTAAGAACTTTTAGGTTCACTTCAAGCTTTGTCTAACAGTTTAGTTGTGTCCATGTGGAAATCAGAAGCTGTTGCCGTTAAGTCCTGCATCTCTGAAAAGTCTAATGGATAATACATGAAATCTGACCTAACATGGATATCTAACAGCAAAATTAACACAAAAACACTTTACATGTGTGCAATATTTCTATTAATGTGAAGTTACAATAAATGAAGAAGACATCCATTTTATTAAGTCATTATACTATATATCCATTAAAGATAGTCTCGCTAAGCTTTCCTAAGCTGTATAGCATCAGAGAATGCTGATCTAAGGAGGTATGTTAGTAATCATCTGGGCAGGACTTCCAGAGAGGAGAGGACTGCTGCCTGTAAGAATGTCTGCTGAAATCAGAAGTGCAAAGAGTTTCTAACGATAATGATAATCACAACCATTACTGTATATACTGTAGCACCTTTAACTGTACATCATCTCAATTTGAGCAAGGTCAACATTAGTGCTAGGCAGTGTACTGTGGAGCTGGAAATGGAATTGTTTCAATTAGCCTTTGAAGCACCAGACACAAACATCTTGCTGTGATTTCTCTATATAATACCTAAAAGACCACAGATAATACATTAGAGAACTCTATCAATTACAGACCTTTGTGGACATTTAGAGGATTTAATGCTTAATGATAGCTATAATGTTCTGAATATCTATCTTGTAGAAGTAGGTGCTAGCAGTCTGCTCATCACTTTTATACAAACACACAGGTAATAATATATGATCCGCCACCAGTGCAAAGCATCTAACACATGGACCACAAAAAACAGGGACATGCTGTTATCACCATGGCAATATGAAGAGAAAACATCAACACCATACCCTGACTTCACTTGTAATTTGATGAAAAAAGACAATGGAAAACACTGATCGAAGGAGACATTTTCAAAACCATTCACCAGTCCACTCCACTTTTCTCTGGCCTGTCAGAGTTGATATTTAAAAAAAAACCTCGACATATCTAATTTAGCAGAGCTGCACTGTAAGTTAATTCAATTTTTTAATTCAGATCGCTGGTTTGAACGAATAAGCTAATTAAAGTTGTGCTTTAAGATCCACAGAGTAGACATCTGCTCATCACCAGCCAAAGCTCATATGTTAACAATTCAGAAAAAATAAATACTCCAGCTCTGAATGGTACTCAGTCTAGAAAAGTCTGAATAGATATGATGAAGCTAATTATGCTAGAGGTGATGCAGCTCTTACAACACAGACACAGCAACCTCTGTAAATTTACCAAACAGGAAAAAAGAATCAAGATTGTAATGTACCTCCTACCAATGTTCAACCTTACATATTTTAACTGCACTGTATGAGGATTCAAAAGTGTGTTCTCTATCTTACCTCAGTTACTGTATTTCACTTAGCCATTTGTTAGCCAGTATCAAACTTCAAAAACAAAAGTGACTGATAAAAACATCTGAATAATATTTATTGAAGTTAACATATTTGTGAATGACAACATTTCAAAGGAGGATGCCACCTTGTGTTGATCTGTGTATATGTAACACAATCATATCGTTGTTCAAGTGTCAAAACAATTTGTGTTTAAAGATGAAACAATCAAGCAATTCATACTGAATAAAAGGTCACAGAATCACAAATACATGATCAACAGGAATGAATGAGCAAACCAGTTTATTGAAGTTATGAATTTTGACACTGCAAACAATAAAACAGCAGTATGATCAGAATCATGAACTGCAAAGCATCTATCTGTTATCATATTTGTGGTGTCTGGTTAGTATGAGGATTTTGCAGGTGTCAAAAAACAATTCAGAGGGAAGCAAAAGGAAAAATTCCTCATAGTTCACCAACCTGAAAGATATGCGGAACGTTTTTTGTTGTTAGTGTAAATACAGTAAGATCAGAGCTTTAAAAGATCTGACTTACTGTATGCGCACCATCCAATGATCCAAATTTACAGGGAGACGTGAATTATACAGCCTTACTATTTGGTTTATTTAAGCAATTTGTCCGGAAAAAAATTTCACTGAGGATCTCCATTACATGTCATGTCTGAGCTGGGATCAGGACAGATCCAGCAAATGCACAACAAAACAAACTAAGAATAACAACTAGAGTCCTTTAGTGTATGAAACCATAGCGGGCCAATTCTGATGTTTTTTTTCTTTCCCGCTTTCCTAAATTGGTTAAATGTTCTAACTGTGAACTCTCTTAAAAAAAATCACTGTCCACTAAACAAACAATTGACTTTTAAATAGTACTAAAACTAAAAGTTCACACCAGTTTCTACATTACATTCATGGGAAGCAGACTGCATGAACATGCTCTAATTGAAAAAGGGAAAATTATTTGATCATACATACCTTTACAAAGTGCATATCTACTCCATACATTTCCAACCATTTACATTTATTAAGAAAAGACAGTTCTGCTTGAGCTGGACTCTTCCCTCTGTAAATGAAAACAATGACAATCACAAAAGAGGGGAAATTTCCTCAGGAATGTCTGTTCACAGGCCTGTGACAGCTGGGGACATACTTTGCCAAAACCTGTTGCTGTACTCCAGACTTGACAAATTCAGCCACAATATTGTAGGGAGCTTGAGGTAGGTTTCAAATGAAAACACAAAGTTCATAATAATACGATTGTGTTCTATGAACACTGTTGAAGAATCCCATAGCACTCAGTCACAATTCAATAAACAACAGAACCAAAAACAAACCGAAAGAAGAAAGTACAGCAAATCAAGAGCAAGAATAAATGATCCATTATGCATGGCTAAGCAAAAAAAGACAGGACTTTAAGACCGTAATCTGGATAATCTGAAGTCTATCCATTCAGTGCCTCACACATGCAGAAATACCTTCAAGTCTATTCTAAAGTTTACTTGGGGCCAGTGCAAGTTACAGAGGACTGGAGTACACGTTACAGGCACAGACTGCTAAATTCAGTTCAGTCAGTACAAAACATGATATCACCCTCTTAGTTTTTAGTCAGTTGAAACTTGGAAATATATCTATATGTACAATATATACTGTATGTAGTGTATATATATATAAAACACACAAATATACAACTGAAAAAAGATGACACAGGCGATCACTGTGAAAAGTTTCATCCTATACCGTACATCGTTTCGCACTTGTGTTGTTAATGAAATGATGAACTAAAAGTAAACATTTTCCACACTTACATCATTTTTTAAGGCACTACAAGATAGCAATGTACAGTAAGTGGCTTATGGATTGCTTTGTTCCGGAAAAGAAAAAATATTGTGAAGAGCAAAATCAGACCTTAAAAATTGTTCTTCTGGTAAGCAATGCTGTTACATTTGACTTAGATTATGAATTGTTATACCCCAGCATTAAAGTTGAAGTCTTGCCAACACAAACTACGTCATTGATACAACCAGTGAATTAAGGTTTGAATGCTAACTTTAAATGCATGAAAAGTGCGTAGAAAAAAATCTGCCCTGAAGAAGTGAATGACTTGATTTCGATGAGACCACAAATTGAAAGGTGCTGGTGATGCTATTTATACCTATTCGTTTTCATCGGTAATAGGTACATTACATATATATACCCTGCCTGAACTGTAAGTTGATAAGTATCTAAATCCAATTACATTATTCCTTAAGGATATTAACTCTCCTTTTTAAGTCATTTCACTATAAATGACATTATTTAGTAACATAACTTGTGCTTATAATGGAACCTTCAATTTATTGGTAGCTACAAGTGAAACAGATACAAGTCAAAAGAGTAAAGTTTACACTCTAATGGTCCCAAACTTTACCTGTTTACATTATTCTTATATATTACCCTACAGTACATAAGTACATAAGTTGTTTTGTTATATGTAGCGACTTTCTGGTTTCTGATCCTGACGTATCCTAATCCTAATTGCCTGTTATATGTTTATTATTGTATTTTATACTTAAAATGGCAAACGGCATAATATGATGAGTATTGTTGCCCAGCATTGTCACACATTAAGTTCAACACAGCAGTATGTTTCCACACAAAGTGCAGATTATAGGTAGGTTTACGTCATGTCCTGCACTAAATACAATACTTAAAGGCCCTGTTTAATTAAAAAAAGGTCTCCTTAGTTCAAATACATGGGTGAACAATTGTTGGGACATCAAGTACATAAGTATTTGGATAAAATTCAATTCAGTGAAATGTCTGTCAAATATGGATATTCTGCATACCACAAATTCATATTTTCAGTGCAATACACTTTTTATAATCTTAATTATAATACAATACAAATAATATTAAATTTAAAAAAGTCTCTGGTGCCTAGTCTGTTTTATATTTTCCTTTTGATCTGACAAGGTGGGTATGACCTGTAGAAGATCTATCGTGCTCATTTTTGTGTCTGAGGCTGGCCTGCTTGATCAGACACACACTTACCAGAATATATCGCAAGGAACCACTAGTGGAATTTATTACAGTACAAGGGAATCCCCTTTGATTGCACCAACCATCCATCTGGGCTTATCCTGGGATAATCCTTAGAGATAATCTGAGTGAGTGAAATGAGATGTGTGTCCGGAGGGGTCTTTTAAACTTTGTTATAAAAACAGTACCACACTACATGTGTCACAGTATGACAATCCGTTGTATGAATCAATGCATTAATGATACATCGTACTGATTTTTCATGAGGCATTGTATGAAAGTATGGCCAACATACTGGAGAAATTAAGTATTTCTGAATGTTATACGATCTTTCTAACCTTTGTTAATTAGTGTAACGCACACTGGTAACAGCTGTTAAACATACTAACCAACTAAAAGATTCCCCTAATGTACAGTACCTGTTTTTGAAGAAGTTCATTCAGGGCTTTATCTACCATGCATATTTAAGAAATTGTTATTGTTTATTTCACCTTGCTTTTATCAATGTCAACAGTGTTTTTTTAAAAAAACAGAAACCATTTTTTATTTCCAAAAGACATTTAATAAAAAAAGATTCAGGAGAGAGTGTTCACTCCCCTTGATATGACGATGTATACAGTATCTTATTTTCTATGTATTCCTCTCTCTCACTGCGAAAAATATCTTAGATCTCCTAAGATAAACATGATGAGTGCCAGAGGCCACAGTGTTTACGCATGAAAAGCAGTGTAGGGTAATGTTTCAGTGTAAAATTAAAGCAATACTAAAGAATTAATATTCACAACTGTTTGGGAGATATCATATATGGAATAAAGTAAACTAACAGTGCCCATGCATGAAAACTAGCCTCATTCAGAAATTTAAAGTGTCAGCTACACCCTAAAAAAGATGATTAATGATACATCATCATATTAAAAAATAAACGGATTCTGATTCACTGAGATGCCGGGATCAAGAAAACTCTTTCAGCTTGGAGAAATGTCTGGGTTTCATGAAACTGGCAATTCTCGCCAAGCTTTGACTCTGCAGCTCATGCTTCTGATAATCTCCCAGACCTCTCCCTCCTACCAGTATCCTCTGAGCTCTACTTACAGTACATGTGCAGAACTGTATCTTTCAAAAGCTGCCTAGAAAAAGAAAGTTGTTGGTTGAAAGTTTTTTTTTCTTTTAAGACTCATTGCAGCATTGTACCAATTAACATGTACCTACAGTACAGTGTTATTCATATTCAGTGGTTTCATGAATATCTTTGAGATAATACTGTATACTTAACTGAATAAAGCAAATAACAGCTTATTTCAGCAAACTGCGCTAGAACTCCACACCCCTAAATGGAACTGTACCACACTGTTAGTGCAGAAAAACATATGATGCTCCTGAGATCTGCCTTGGAGCTTATCAATATCATTCCTTTTGCTAAAAAAGCAGTGACCAGCAAGAAGTGACAGACTGAGAGCCCTTATTTGTTTCCCTACTGACTGTGTTCCTCGTGACCTTGTGTGGTGGAAAATATTAAATTTTATTTCAATCTGTCGCCTATCATTCTCAATGAGATCTGTCTTTCTACCCTCGGCTGATGAAAACCCAACACTATTCTTGTGGGAAGCTAGCATTTCCAGCTACACTTCTAGGTGCTAATAAATACTGTACAACACTGCCTACATTCTGGCAGAAGAACTAAAAGTGCACTCATAGCCATAAATACACATACAAAAAGACCAAGGCAGAGACCGAATATAGCAGATGTCAGTTTGCAGTCAGCAGCCTTCAGTAACTTTATGTAGTGTGTCAGAGGGGTCAACAGCAAAAATTTGCTTCTGTTAGTGTTAGATGTGTTTGCACGAGTGAGTCTAAGGTGGGAGGCGTAATGATTCAGAAAATACAGAACCACACCACTTCTCTAAGCACAAAAGAAATTGAAGTTTTCAAGAAGTAAAGCTACATACTGTCAATGTACAAAGCAGTCAAAGATCTTTGATCATGATCTGGACTAAATAATCAAGAGGATTCTGGGAATGGAGTGTGCAGTCTAGACCTCTTGGTTCTGCTGACAGTTCTGGATCATTAAAAATCCTTAAAGAAATCCACACCAAGTAACTTTTGGGATGAATTTACTATTTCACTGCAAAGCACAGTCCGAAATTAATCAATTTGGGAGGAGAATTAGAAAAAAATAATACACAAAGAGCTTATTAAAAAAACAAGACTAAATAAATAGTTTAATATGACAAAGTAGGTTCCTAATAGATGTGACTGCTAATGTGACTGCATTCCTAGTGTTCAGGTCAATATTACCTATACTACATGAAGAATACCTACTTGTGCCAACAAATAGATGTTTTAGAATCCCTTGATGCAAACATAAAGTGAGGAATTGTGTTCAATAAAGACAAGAAAAATGTCAATTGTATGTGTGTTATTTGTTTAATCACATTATGTTTATCTATTATTATTATTTAGATGAAGATCAGATCATGATTTTGGAAGAATTAATGCTAGAAGACAGATGATTCCAAAGGGTTCACAAAATTGTTCTCACAACTGGATGTACTGTTTGTAACTTTTTTTGTAAGTCCCTGCATGTGTAAAACATCTGCCTGGATGCAAAACAAATGTCTGCGACATCAAAGTATTATCGTATTATAATACATTGTAATTCATGGGACCTCTTTTTTTTGTAGTCTTCCTGGAACTGCACCATTACAGCAAATGCAGTAAAATGAAGAGAAAAGGAAAGAAGTAGTCACAGATTTAGCCAGATGACACAAGAGTTGAAAACTCCTTTATAGCACATGCAGCTGTAGTAGACCAGGGAATAGTCCACACTGTACCTGCACTCTGCCCACTTCTGGAAGATGTCCACCTCCATTGCCTCGGTCTGTTTGGGTGTGAACCTGAACTCTGACACCAGCTCAGGGGAGTGCTCTGAGGGGTCACAATCACCTAGCTCCGCTGGCAGGAACAGAAGCAACAAGGGAGAGAGACAGAGAGGGAGACAATTGATGTCCTGTCATTTCATTCTTCATTCCTTTTGATCCCTATTCAGAACCACACAAGAAATGACATTATCACAGCTTCACAACAGTTGAAAGAAGAAAATGTATCAAGAATGTTTCAGGATCTGCTTTCTATCTGGGGAAAGAAAGTGCTTTCTGAGGAAAAAGATCTGTGTATAACCACTTTGTCCTTGTATGTTTGTGCCTGAGCCCAATGTTTATGTTAGCATTCCAATATTGTTGGATAATTTTATTCTGCATTGTATTATTTAATAGCTGAATAATATCTGGCATTCCTTTTTCAGTGCTTCTGGGCTGTATGGGAAAAAAGATGTACTGCAAGATTTTTTTAAGAATCCTTAAGATTAACACTTGGAATTGAAGAAGAAATGTCAGCGAGAGAGTCTTGCTGTAATGTTAATCACAAGGTCATAATCATCAATGCTGACAATGGTTGTCTTTACTTTAACAGAACGTGCCAGCCTCATAGAAACAGACACAGTGTTGTAGCAGACATATGGGAGATTACAAAGAACACATTAAGCATTAAGACATGACCTCTCCGAATGGTCTCTACATTGAAACAAAGAAGAAATGAAAATATATAATCACAGTGATAAACACATCTATCATTGGTTAATGTATTATGTCTTTGCCAGGAAACAGCAAGCTGTTTGGCTAGTTGAACATTCAGTCTTTCCAGAAAGGTAGGGCAATAAAGCAGGAAAAGAACTGAGGTATCTATAATATCCTTCTTAGTCAAATCCAGAGGAAAGATAATTACTGTTGGGAGGGAGCTGCCTATGTGATTAGAGCAGAGAGACAAAAAAATGAAAACAGTGAAAGCAGGTTGCTATCCATTGGTCTATAGGCTGACACACATGGTTTCAAAAACATGAAGGCTTTAAAGAGACTGAAAAATAACTACTCATGTGCAACCACTTCATTTGGGTCTGTGTTAAAGTTTTTACCAGTCTCAATAGAGAAAGGTACTGAAAATTACAGTTACACAGCTCACTTTCAGAAATTCAAGTTTCTACTTTATATAGAAATAGGAATAATAAAGAAAGGGAGAAACGAATGTTTCACATTTGTTAAGACAATCAGTATAAGATTCAATTAAAATAAAACCAGCTGACATGGATGTCTAAACACAATCTCCATTGATCTTCCACATTAGATCTTCAGTTCTGTAGACAGCCTTACATCTTCAGTCTTCATTAGCAACTGGTATTACAAAGTCAAGGAATAAGGGAGAGGGAGAAAAGTTTTTGGGGTTTAAGTGTTTCTAAAAGGAGAAAAAAACAACAAAAACACAGTCCAGAAAGGAATTCCCTGAGGCAAAAAAACGTGTATTTCGGGAGACCCCTGTCATGAAATCACTGGACTGAAACCCATCTGAGAAGAGGTGCCAGCCTGGCAGGGGACCAAAGTGCAAACTGCCACCCAGGCACTCAAAGAAAAAAAAAACATTACTTAGAACATTCACCATGGCAACACTTCCTGAGCTGGTGCCCAGCAAAACCAGGCAGGAGTCACTCAGATTGAACTCTCTGCTGGAAGAGGAGTGGTTGCAATTAGTCAATGACATCAGAGATCAGCCATCTGCCTTCAGCACTCTTCTATTACAGATCAACTAAAGTTGATTCAATTAGAAATGAAAGGTTCAAAGAGTTATGAGAAACGCTGACAGAAAATAAAGAACACTGAACTAAAAAAAACTTTGTGTTCAACATTGCTTTGGGAAGGTTATCAGATTGTTCAGAGTTAAGATTTTAAAAATGTTAGAATAGGATGACACAAATACTACCAAGAATGTCTTAAATTGCAAAGACACAAGCATGTACACAAAACTTCCATCACATTTAATTGATTATTTTAGTCAGGCACACCAGCTCATGGCACAGGAAAACAAATGCTATACTGCTTTCGACACATGGTGTACACATTTCCCATTATCATTCCACAGAATCCTGAGGTATATTCTGATATTCACCAGCAGCATTCAAGCAATCAGGCATTTTATAAGCATCGACTTTTTATTGATCTAAATATTTTAGTTTTTCACATGTGCAGTAGGTCTTCACAGCATTTTGAAAAAGCAACATACTACAGAACTAGCACAGCTACAGTATAGTACAAAAACATACAGCCAGTTCCAACAAGATTACATGAAATGCAGATTAACTTACATTGTAGACAGAAGGCCGCCAGCTCTACAGCAACATCATAAGGACACTTTAATCTATTAAACGTATGGAAAGAAAAAGTGATGAAATTAAAATGTCTGGGTTATTTATATCTGACACGCCTTAAATGTTCTTCAAAATGTGCTTGTGGAGTCCATTCTTAAACCTTAAAATATTTTGTTTTCTTTACCTTAATCTGGATTTATCAAAAATTATAGTTTTTACCTCAAGGTACATCATGAGCACAGAAAACATTCTGGGCAAAACCGGCAGTAGAGTCAGAAGAAATAACTTTGTTTTTTCCTTTTATTTCAACCATCCTTATTCAACACCATTACAAAATAATTTTGTTAACGTGGGCATTTTATTTTCCACGTGTAACAGGTGAAAATGACTGAGCAAACATTCCTGTCTCCAGCATAACATCGGAAAAATGCCATGATTAGTACATACTCTTACATTACTGTCAGTCTACATGGTTCTAAACGAATGTTCTGCATTTGTGTTAAGCCATTTTCTGTAAAAGCTCCTGCTAAAATCCCTTTCCATGCTAATTACTTCAGCCAATAGAACATAAAATTTCCTAAAGCTTACTTCAAGGAACCATGACAGGGAAACAAATCACACTTTCACACAGAAGCTATTCGGCCTTGACATGGTCTCAGAAGTAATTTTCCCTGCAATAATTAGTTGGAATACCAAATAGCAGTCTAACCAGTAAGAGCAACAGACATTAAGTACACGCATAATATATTAAACAGGAATACAAGAAAACTAGAGGCTATAACTCATTTTAATAAAGTAGAACTTTTGGAGCCAAATACTTATTCCTTTGGAGGGATTTTAAAATTTTCTTTGCCCACATTATTTGATTATGGCAATGGAGACATACTGTATTTCAAATTATATGACTCAGATGAGGATTTATTAGAGTACAGCACCTGAATGATAATGTTATATAGCATCCTTCATGACTCATTGGGCGTTAAACAATAAAACAAAGCAGAAACAGACCTGCATACATACAGTATAAATACAATAATGTATGCCCTAATGCAGAAAAGTGAGATTTAAGGCAGGATATGAAACTTATTTCCAAGATCTAACAAGGGTTGGAAAATCCCAGTCACCCATGTTCAAAACCTTCTCCTAGGAACTGAAATTCCCATGTAAGCGTATAGGGAGCTAATAGTTCACAAGTTTAGTCAGGAACTAAACTGTTCAGGTCCTTAATGCCAAGTAGGCCTCCTGACACTCATCCACACTTCTTTACTGGATGAGGCCCCTGGAGGAGAGCTTTGTCCTTTAAGTTCGAGCACAGATCATGTCACTATCCACCTGCGATTGGGATTCCCAAGTAGCAGCACACAACTTGGTATAAATTACTAGTAACCCTAACAAGAGCTATGTTTGTACTATGCATTGATCTGACCCCATATTAAAATTATTCATACAGCTTTTCCGCTACTAAGCGAGCTTGTAACTACCGCTGTTCTGGAGTCTTTGCCACAAATTGGTAAATTAGTGACCGATAATTTTTGAGCACACTGTAGTCTACTTTTGTAACAGTGAATGATCTTGGCAGGTTACAGCAGGGAATAATCCATTTCTTAATTATTCACTAATGTTATGTGTGACAACTACACATAATGAGACATACAGTAGTTGTAGAAGGAAAGGTTTCTTAAATGGAACTTAAATTGTCTTGTTGAAAATCAAACGAGCACACACACAATTTCTTGCTCAGGAATGGAGTCTCTGCAAAACTGCCACAATCCTTTCTCTTTTTAGTTTCCCTTTTTACTTTTGTGCAGCAGTTCATGTAAAATACTTACCTGCCAGAAAGAATGTCTTGTCTGAGTTGCAGTACAAAGAGGTACCTGAAAAGCAATATCACAGGCCATTAAACAGTGCGGATAAGAGCACCTGATAAGGCGGAAAAATGAAAAAGACAACAGCACTGATTTAACAAGGGAGGTGCACCTCCTACATAAGCCACCAATCTTATAATGACAGTACCAGCAATTAGAGTATCAGTGCAGCAGTTTTAAACAGATTATATCCTTATTGCATATTTACTTTACTAAAGCTGCTATGTACTATATTGTTTGCCTGCAGCTTTGCATTCAATTTCTCATTCCATTTAGTAATGAAAGACTTTCTATAAAGTCAAACTGAAATCACGTCAAGCTTATTTAAGTATTAGCCACAAACACACACATTGTACCTAAAGTCAACAGAACCTGAGGTATTATCAGCTCAATGACCATGTCACTGTATGCATCAGCATTCACATGAAAAAAAAACCTTTCACCCTCCGGCCAAAATGTGCCTCAGAAACCTGTGTCATATTGCTTTTATTTAAGGATTTGACAGCATTACTGCCAGCAACTAACCAGGGCTAAATTTACTGTCCGTTTTTTGTAACATCACACAGCAAAAAGTCCCCCAGTGCAACAGGTGAGAGAAAATCTAACACATTTGTGGATTTCAGTCTGAGATCTGGGGACCATTTACAGACTTTGAATATACCATAAACTGGTCATCCAAAATGTCTGGCTGGGTTTGACCCCTCTATGGTATACAATCTGTATTCAATCAATGGTGAGTTTTACTCTCATCAGCTAACTTACTGAAAGGCTTTTGAGCCTTCAGCAATTCTTTAAATAATGTATAATTAATATTCTTGCCTTCTCTGCAGTATGTAAACCATGTGACTCTGTGGGAAGCTCTGTTCCCAGAATGACACCCCCAGTGAAAAAAACATGAGAGAATCCTTCCATCAATGCTTCTGGGGGACATCTACGACACAAAGCTGGTAGGCAAGGGGACTGAAAACATTGAGATGTATGCAATGAATGGGTATACATATTAATCCATTCACAAACCTACAGGAGAGAAAATTGTTAGTGCGACTCTGATCTCCCACCCCATCCTGGAAGAGTGTTTCTTCTAACACCTAAACAAAATAGCTGTAAATGGAGATAGAATTGAATCCATTCCCCATAAGGTGAAAGCCTTATAAAGTGAGTTACTCTACCTTAAAATACCACCAGCTTCTCCTGTGTACACCTGTTTTAACTTAATGTCAAATGTAAGAGCTAGTTTAAAAGGGAAAATGCCCATTAGAACAGTATACCCTGTAATAAAAGTAAATGATTGTACACAGGCGTTACAGGATGTGAGTTCAAGAAATGTGGCATACTCAACACATGACTACTGCTAAAATGTCAGACAATGCAGTTAGATCCTAGGTTGTGAACAAAAATATGAAAAGGCTATGTTGAAGAATTCAAAACATTTGAAGATAAATTAATACAGAAATGATAATTTGCCTGTATTTACAACATAACAGTCAAATGCTCCTTTAATTATGTTTTTGTTGTCAACAAAATTGCTGATTTCAGGATACTTTTTGACAAACACCAAACTTGGGGTTATCCCAATCCAACTTGTTTGGTTACATTTGATGTTAATATACCATTTTTCTTAACAACTAGTTATTCAAGACTGAATGAAAAAATAATAATTTTGAAATATTTTGCATTTTAAACAGCATTCAAAATGCATTAGAAAACATGAAGCACTCATCTAAGAACCTGGGCATTGCTGCTGACCTTGTGAACTCCTCATGCAGGTTGTTGGGCTCTGAGGAGTAGAACTTTATCCTGAAGTGCAACGTGTATGGAGGACCAACTGAAAGAAAAAAATAAAATAAATTGAGCTCATCTGAATTCTGTCACCTTTTAAACTGTAAATGTAAAAGGAAAAAAAAATTGGGAAATCTGATTAACTGTTAATTCTGGACCCTTATAAGAAGCAGAAATTTACATTTTACATTTCAAAAATGTCTCTTTGGCCTAGAATCTTGTGGCTTATGAGACTCTTATGTAAAATCTCTCATGTAACTCGGCCCAACTTAGCATTGGGAGATAAATGTGTTACAGCAACATAACCCCTTAAAAATCCCAACAGCACCAAATTCTCCTACAGCAGGAGGCTGGTCTTTGGGAGCAGCAGAATTCCCTCCTGCTGAAGAGAGCCGTGTGGCTTTTGGCTGAGAGTAGTCCTGATGACAGACACCACTGACAACTGGTGATCTGTCACACTCACTCTAAATGCTAATATTAACATTAATATTAATATTATATATTAATATATATATATATTAGTTAATCATTTTTTTATTTCAGACATTTCATAGTCTCTAGTCACAGTCCCCTTGATATATTCTTAAAATTAGTGTTGTGTCCACTTGAATTTTTTTTTAAATGCCATACACAACTTTAATACTGAACTATTAATATCTTCTTAAATGTTAAACTAAAAAATATGAGTCTATAATAATTTCATCCCCTAATATCATACTGAGTCAGTCAACCTCAGTTCTGCTCCCACATTACCTCTATCATCAATATACTCCAGTATCCAGGGGGTTCATGGGAATAGTGACTAACTACTGCAGAAGTCAGAAATTCATACAACAGGAAGAAAGAAACACGATTTCATGCAGTCATGGTCCCTCTTTAAATTCTATCCATCACATCAGTAAATCCATGGGCAGTTAAAGAAGTCACCAAAAATAATCATGAAACAAAAAGTGCAAGACCCGTGTCCATTTACTGAAGTGTATTTAATGCAACAGATTTGTTTACAATGACAAAGGCAACACTGGCAAATGGAAAAATAAATCCAACTATATTTTTCCAGGGAATCTAGGTTTTTACATTTAACTGTGTTAAACAAACCCAGCTGTGTTAACAAACAGACAAATGTACACAGACTAGACAAAGGCTGCTACAGGAAAAATACCCTAAGATCTGCCCTCTGTTATGTTTTCGGCTCCTCTTGATAACAATCCACTTAAACCAGAGGTGACTCAGGGTCTGTAACCCAACACAGCAAAAATGCGAAACGTAGGGCTACAGAAACACGTAATAGAAAAAATATATAAAAAAAAACAACATCTAACACACAAAAAAGAGAATAACAATACTAATAATAATAAATAAAAATGAGTATGTTAGACACATGTCCATTATATTAAATGTGATCTGGGATAAAGGTGAACAGGTCAGTGAATAACAAACAGAAAAGATCTCAGAAAATGTCATATGACAAAGGTAGACAACAGCCCTTCATCACTGGAGTGACATGAAAGGTCAGTAAAGCTGCAGTGACAGAGAACTGTTTTCACTACAGCAGATGTAAAAGGTCATAAGGAAAGAAGAAATTATTTTAATGCAGTCATGGTCCCTCTTAAAATTCCATCCATCCATTTTCTTACCACTTTATCCAATACAGGGTCATGGGAGAGCCAGAGCCTATCCCAACAAGCCCCTCTTTAAATTGTCAAAATCTTTCAAACCTTCACAAAGCATTAATGGACCAAATATTTTTTTGATCTTTGCAACACGAGAAGCAAAGTCTGGAATGCAGATGATTCCAGCAGTTCAACTCAAAGAATGCACCCAAAAGTCTCATACAACTCTCCCAAAGTGAAGTCACAGACAGTGCACCTGAACCCTCCTCAACATGCACCAGGAGTAGCCCAGTATTGTGGAACTGGATTACACAACAGAAACCAAGATCAAGGCTATACCAATAATTCTCAAGAGAAAATACCATTGTTTGTGTTTTGAAGTGTGAACAACATTTAATGAGTGCAGCTCAGGAATATAAAATGCCGACTACCTGCATTTTACTGCTTTCAGAATGGTGTGCTAATTGTATTTTGTTATTCCCTTACCTAAACATCTTCACAAGTGCTAAACTGTAAACATGCCAAATGGAGACAGCAAGTTTAAATATCATTATATAAGATCACCTTGTACCACATAACTGTATCCACTATGCAGGTTTCCCTGGATTCTCACTGGACTAATACTAACAATTTTGATTTCACATAGTGTCATGGTTTATTGTATCTCTCAGATTTAATTAATTTACTTTATTACAATTTTTGCTGCTTTTACCACCATATACAACAGTTAACCATTCAACTGTAACTGTTTTGACTTTCTGTCCTTTCAGGAGTGGCAGAAAATAGAGCACATTCTCAATTTGAGGAACTTGAGGAGATCTGGTTAATGGAAAACTGTTTTTCATTTTTTTTTGCACGGAATATAGCTTTTGGACATGAACGCAAAATTCAGCCATTCAAGGCAGTCTTTTACCTGGCCACATTTGAATTGTCAGTAATGAACAAGTTTAGAGAACCTACACACAAAAACACTCAATACAATACAGTGTGAATTATTCTTAATGCGATAAAATAACGTTTGCTGTAATTCTATTTTGAACTTTGAGAAAATAGAACTTCCCGATGACTCAAGCAATGTTATAAAAGGAATAAAACCTATATTTCACTTGCTTTCAGTGGTTCAGTGATATACACCCTTATATCTCCATACATCTCCATTTGTATTTCATGTGCTCAACATTTTCAGAATTCAGCTGCTGAAAAAAAAACATTTATACACAGATGATACTGGGATCCTGTAGCAGTACTGACTAAACCCAGGTCAACATGGTGTTGTTCACTGGACAGATAGTTGGAACACACTGGCATGACCAAACACAGCTGAAAAATCAAATTAAAATGAACAAGTTTAACAAAAAAAACCAAAACAAATCAAGTAAATTTCAGATGTTACTGCAAAAGACAATAAAGTTATGTATAGGATTTCAGGGATACTTGAAAAGGAAACATCATCCGGCACTCAACATAACAGTGATTCAACTTACTCTTTACTTGCTTCTTAATCAGCTTGGTGACGTCTAACCAGTGCTGAAAAGAAAAGAAAAGAAAGCAAAATCAAGACAGGGTAATTAACTTATATTTGGAAGCAAAGAAATAAAGGCTCTGTACAACCTGCTGATGTCAAATCCTCACTCGGTGATCCAAAATTTGAGTGTGAGCACAGCCTGATTACAAAAATTGATTTCTTGGAAAACAGCAGGCACTTAGAGAAATGCACCTCTTATTACAGCAATAAGACCACTGTACTCCATATGTAATTCATGCACATCCAGTAATGTGAATGCCCCTATGAAACCTTCCTCTCTCAATAGGATCAATGCTAATGGAAACAGAGATTTTTCTTCAATGGTAATTTTCCTTTTTTCAAATACCCCTGTCTGACATTTAACACTGAATGCCAGGGAGGATTTTGTATGATTAGTTAGTATTGCAACAGCATGGCCAGGAAATACAATTCAGGATTTGACTTGCAATTGCAGGAATTAGGGCTCTATTTCATAGCAATTCTGAATGTTACTGCACATCTCATCCTAGAGCTATGCGCAACATAATGAAACTTTATGCCATTAGTTCCATGGTGAAAAAAATTAAATGGAACGGTGCTGTATTTTTAATGATGTAAAGAGCTCCATTTCCTCTTTACATATCAGTGTCTTTCTCCCTAGGTTGAGCAAGGAATACTTATTCATGAAATCATTAATCCCATAAAATGGATCTGTACACCACAGGAAAATATCAGATAAAGTCAAAACAGAAAAGGAACTGTAAAGGAACAGTAAAGAAGAATACTGTAGGTCTGTTTCAAGATATAAACGTTTTACGAATTCCTACCGCTGAGTTTGCATCCCAGATGGTTTATAGAGATTTTAGTGCATGTGACTGAAAGTTTTTTTACCATAAAGTACTACTTAGATTTCAAGTGCTCACAGGCCAGCTAAGAGAAAGAATCCTTCCAGTTTACCCTGGGTCAAACTCAAGACTGTTGCTCAGGAGGATGTACCCCGAACAGCTCCAACAGAAGAATATAGGTGAGCATCCCAGATAGAATATTGACTCCACTCCAGAGGCCCACCCGCACAACTGAGGTTTTCATCCTGTACTACAGACTAAGATGCTGTCCAGGAAAATCACTATTAGGAGTGGAGGCAAGACACACTTTCGCCAGAGAACAACACCCATTTTGGATGAACTCAACAATGCTAAGATAATGGACACAGATTTTACACAAAGAATTAATGACTGGATAGGAGTAGCAGACAGAAGTGGTCAATGACCCAGAGCAGAACAGTCTGATTGCACCATGTTGTGAAAGGACCTCATCAAGACAGCCACTAAAAGCTGTGACCTGAAGGAGGGATATCTTTCATGGAGGTCAGCTCTAGGATACAGTGGCGAGGGAAGCTGTGAAGCTGAAGAAGGAACTGATCCTCTGTGAAAACTCAGAATTGCATGATACAGTTCAAGCCACGTTTCAAATAAGCAAAGTAAAACACAAACATTTTCATATAAAGTAGAAATAGCTATGTGGATGCAGAAAAGTATTCATTAAAAATGACAATTAAAAAAAATTTGAATTAATCCATATATTTATCTAAGCAAACAGAATCTAAGGCTGTGAGTTGCTGCTTGATTTTTTTAAAGAAAGAGGTTAGATATATACGAGAGATTATTAAGTGGATAAAAAAACGACCAAATAACTGTGTGAATGTTTTGCATTTTTTTCTCAAGCTGTCAAGTTTTATTATGTCTTTCATGGTAATGTTCTCATTATCATGCTCAATTGTGTTTCCACCATCACTTTGATACTTAAGGATGTCACCAGAAGATTTTACTGTTGTAGGTCATTAGTTATAATGTGGAAAAATAAATAATTCTGTGTCCTTAGTTTGACTACTTTTTACAGACTTGAGGTCGTGGAAATGCAGCTATTCTCATGACAGAGTTCACAGCTGAAGAGGAGGAAGTCAGCACAGGGCTGTCCAAGCAGCCTATCCAATCTGACCCTCTCATGACCTCACCAAAATGGCTACCACAGAAGGAAAAGAAACATTTTGCAAAGGACTCCATTCCTTTTTCTGAACTTAAAAATAATAATAATGTCTTACACTTATATAGTGCTTTTCTGGACACCCCCACCAAATGTGATTTACAGGTAATGGGGACTCCCCTTCACCACCACCAATGTGCAGCCCCACCTGGATGATCCGACAGCACCCATAGTGGATCAGTATGCTCACCACACACCAGCTATCAGTGGGGAGGAGAACATAGTGATGAAGCCAGTTCATAGAAAATCATTACACCCCTACTCTTTTCGAGAAACTCCCTGGGATTTTTAACGATCACAGAGAGTCAGGACCTTAGTTTTACATCTCATTTGAAGGATGGCGCCTTTTTACAGTACCTAGATGGGAGATCTCCTGAGAAAAGCTAAGGTTGCTGCTGGAAAAGGTGCCAGTATGGAGCACTCACCCCACGGTCTGTGTGGGTCCTAATGGCCCAGTATAGTGATGGTCACACCTGAAGAAGGCTCCATGGCCGAAACGTTGTGTTTTCTTTCTTCTTTTTTTCAGCATGGAATAAACCTATTACTTGTTCCTTTGCAACCATATTGGTGCTGAGTCCCTGTGTCTGAACGAATCAGCTGTGGAGTCCTTATTGCACAGATTCTACAGCAGATGCTCATAACGTGATGTGTGTGGCCTTTGAATACACTTTTTTCCTTTTGCTTTTGTTCAGTCTTCATTCAACAGACAGCTCCCATTGAAATTCATAGACGTAGTTTGATGGCAGTCTGATCAAAGAGACCGATAAAATAGCATTTTTTTGGAAAAAAACATAGGGCAATTAACTAATTACATTTCAAAGGACAATACTTAAACTGGAAGGAACTCTACTACATAAAACAACACACACAACTGAGCTTTTATACCTGACCACTGTATTCACCTCTGCTTAGTAAGAAAAATGCCTGCACTATTGCACTAAAACATCGAAAACAGCCTATTTATAGCTTCATTTGGACTATTGCCATGAGAATTGAGTGGGATTTTAACAGAACAGTACACTATGATGCCCAGGCATGTGGAATGCTACAGTGTACAGCATTAGAGAAAATTGAATCGCATTGTATTTCTCAGCATAAACTAAGGGCTTTTTGAAAAGGGATTAAAACACTCAATCACCTACTGACCAGAGACCACTGTGCAGGAATAACTGCAGTTTTATTTCCAGCTCTTCCTCTCATCTGGGGAACAAAATCAAAAACATGTACAGACTCCCAACTTGAGATCTAACAGGTTTCTGGCTGTAGTAGTGCAAGATAAGGCAAGTAGTGGAAATGCTGTTTTTTTCTGCTTGAGCAAAATTCAGGAACAGTCCAAGAATGTAACCACCCACAGTTAAGGTGATAAGCTGTTAGATGGGGCTGCATGAGTGTTTTACAAGTCAAGCACGTTCTGTACTGGGGAAGACGTTTAGCCTGGGGCTTTTCACAGGGCACTCCTGGCCACAACACAGTACCCTGCTACACCCAATGCTATTATAAAATTGCTGTCTTTTTTAAGCCAATGATAATAGCCCCAGAGTAGAAACACATTGCTTTGACCAGAGGAGTTACTATTCTTTCTTCCCCTGTCCTACCTGTGCCTTACTTCTGGGTGTGACTGGGAGGGACAGACAAAGAAAGGTGTCATCACACATGAATTGCATATGTTTGTAGCTGCTGGCTTTAAAGTTACATTTGATTGAATGAACAATAACTTAACACATTTTTAAGACCATTTGAGAGGCAGGATTTCTTATCCAATTGATTACAGAAAAAGAATAATTATGGAATTCCCAGATTATAGAGAAGCCAAGGAAAACTTTGCCCCCTCATTTTATACCATCCATTTTCAGACTGACAAGAGCAATAGAAACACTCCTTCTACTCAAACACAGTCATTTTGTGCTTACTTTTAAGCCTCACAGTGGCAATCACAGACATTGACACAGGTTGCAGTCTTGGGTAAAGGGAAATCCAAGCGTCTCATAGTAAAGTGTAAAAAGAAAACAACAGAACCAATCATTTTTAAAAAATGACTGTGTCAGAACTGATGTGGTGAGATGAAGAGTGATAAATGTACCAACTATCGCAGATTACCATGCATTGCCAAGGAACTCCCAGCACGACAGAAAGTCATTTGAGGTCTTCCAGCAGGGACCGCCAAGGTAAATGGGCCGTGAATATGAGGTTCTTCACATTTAATAAATATTTGAAAGTGCTCACGGCTGTGTTACGCTGCGATTTCTGTTTAAACAATCAGCTGTGTTTACTTCCCAGCGTACAGATATTACATTACCGGAGAAACAAATCAAAACATGGTGGAATGCACGCTTATTTGTACACACACACTTTTAAAAAAAGTCAGTCCACACACTTAAATAAGAACAAGAGTATTTCTTTTATTCTTACAGTTTTCCCCCCTTTACCAGCACAATAAGTGTATCTCCACTATCTTGTGTCATCACACGGCTTCAGGGAGAAAACAAGCAGCACTGCATTAGTCACAGAGGCTGCAAAGGGAACTAGAGAGGACAAAAAGAACAACTGTGATCCTTTTGTTTTCAAAGACTTAAAACACCTTGCATTATTCACTCTCCGCTTTGTTTCATAAAACTTCAAAACACCTATTTGGTATAAAAAAAAGACTGGGGGTGATTTCTAAACAAAGGCTACCGAATTACACAGAAGTCTTTGTAATCTTTTTTTCATATCCTGAGAATCGCGTCGTGTAAAAATACCTTTCAGACCCATAAATCAGCAATGAGCTGCAGCAAGATGTAAGAATTTCTGAAGGAAGCAGACTGAACTGGACATGCAGTCTGGAAAATTAATACATCACTTTCGTTCAAATGTTTTAACACAGAAAAGGTTGCAAACAAGATGAGGCCTTTCGTCCCTTCATGACGTTTATTTGATAGTAGGCAATTAGACTGAGGATTACATCCTGCTGTTTCGGGAAAATAGCTTGGTTTCAACAGGCAAGGTACATACTGTACATAAAAAGTACGTAGGTAATACTAATTGTAAGATAATTTATTAGCAAAACACCCACACTTTCATTTCACATTCTTGGAAAGAGTAAAGTCAAAACCAAGGCCAAGCAAGACCAGAAACCAAACAACAATACGTCAGTTATGACCATGATATGGTTTAGCTTTAAAAACAACATGAAAATAAAGATATAAATTATATACAGAGGCGTATAACCAATTCAAGCGTAGAATGTGTATTATGTCTGCTCTCTTAGTGAAGGTACAGGCAGTTCTACAGTATGTTGTTCTCGTTTTCAATTACCACCAACACATTGGAAGACAGATGCAATTTCAATAGCTATAAAACCAAAATAGGACTAGGTTATGAAAGACTATTTTTTGCTGGAAAGTGAAAAGTATAATATGTAATGTATAAACTTTACTCTGTACCAATGTCTAGTGCTTTGAAAACATTTTCAGACTTCTCCAGTTTTCTAATTTTGTTGATTTTAAACCTTGCAGTCATGACTCTAAAGTAGTAAGTAAAAGTTATGGACACACCTTCTCCACAGATTCAAAATAAAAAAAGTAAAGAGATAATTATGATTAAAGTAAAATGGAAAAGTCACAAATGCATAACTATTCAAAACATAATGCTATAGTAATCTTAAATTACTATAATTTAGGTGCATAAAATTACCTTTGTCAGTCAAACAATTAATAGAGTGGCCTCTGTGTGTAACGCCCATCTCTGTGAGGTTCCATGTTCAGGTAGTAAATTTCAAACAAAGATGCAACCACAAAGACTAAGGAGCTTTCTAAGCAAGTTGGGGATAGAGTCATTGAAAATCACAGAACAGGATAAAGGATAAAATAATGAAGTATCTGAATATCCCTGTGAGCACAGTCTACTCAATCATCAAGAAATGAAAAGGTTCTAGTGTACCACCCTGACACTGCCTCAACTGAGCAAGAAGGAAATTACTGAGGGGTGCCAATGTGAGGGCAAGGACAACTTTGAAAGAGCTGCAGAGTTCAAGCCTATTATTTAAGAATGAGAAAGTGTAAATTCTTTAGTAGTGCAGTCAAATTTCTGATTTGAATCCTATTGAGAACATGTGGAAGTTGATAGCTGCTGCCCATATGTGATCCCCTAGCAACCTGAGAAATCTTGAGCAAATCTGCCAATAACTCAAGGGCAAAAATTACACCAAGCTGGTACTGTATCCAAAGCTGACAGAAACTTGCCTAAAAAGACTGCTACCACCAAGTATTGACTGACTGGGTCTGAATACTTTTGCAATCAACATTCTTCAATTTTCAGTTTTTAGTTTTTTTCCCCTTGGAAATCTTCAGTTTGAGCATTCAGGTTTTGCTTAAAATATGAAGCTTAATAAACTGTATGCATTAGTTTGTCATTTCACTGAATGGGACACCTTAGGGACAGGCTGCATACTTTTGCAAGGCAGTGTAAATAATTGAGGTCACATCATTCACATTAAAAAAAAGAAAATCATGCACAATTGTTTTTGCTTGAATGACACAGAACAGCCATTTTTTCAAGTAAACGTTAAAATCAGTAATTGTCATTGATATTCCCACTTAAATGGGAACTACAGTCCCAATGTCTCAGATAGTTTATTAATTCTCGTCAATCTTGATAACAAAACAAATTGACAGTTTTGCCAAATTTGACTAATTCCGAATCAAGCACACAATCCTGAACTTCATGAAAGTAGTGTATGGTCTCCATTTTATCACAAACCAATAGTCTCGCCACAGGTAAGAGCGAGAGTCTGTATGAATTACGATGTGAAGCTGCCATTCCTGCTCACAAGTCACTGTAATGACTAGTGTAACGTGATGAACGAGCGAATAAACAAAAGTTGAGCGGCAGACATTTCACTCCAGAAACGTTCCAACGTGATCTGCGTGCAGTGCTAACAAGAAAGTAGTATCTGTTGGCAAAACAGTCTTGAAACTGAGAGCACTATTTCTATTGAATTGAAGAGATTCACAAGCCTGATTGTTTACAATTTAACAGGGCCTTTTCACATTACCTGACGTTTTGTTGTCTCTTTCTGAATCGCAGAATATGAGGCTGCACTAAATTTAGTCTATTTTGTAAGCGGGAAGTTTTACATGTAACTGTGTACATTTTATTTCTGGTTCAAAATGCATTTGTCAATGTCGATTGTTTCGAAGCCTGAAATAAAAACAGTGTTGCAGTTCCCCTTTAATAGAAATAGCCCCTTTGTTTAAAGTGAAGTGTCTTTAATAGGATTAACAACAAATACCAATGGAACATAGTTTATGCAGTACAACCTATAAGACAAAGATTTTTGATTTTTCAAAGACATCCCAAACACACCAATGCCTGGCTGATCTTGATCTTAGTCGGAATTTAACAATGCATTTCCCAGGCTGGAAGCATAGCTCACGTTCACAAGAGAATCTAGCCACAAACAAATTAAAAGAAACCAGTCTACTTTGAAATTACATTGTCATTCTATAATGTCAATGGGAAAAAAATTAACAATTTTAATTCAGATTCTTTGGGTGTGTGAAGCTACGAACAAAGTTAAAACATTGTAATCCTTTAGTTAAAAAACAGAACAAAAGACTAGAGAAAACTAATTTGTGTCCTCAATTCCCAATCTGATGTTTTTATAAATTGAAAATGGGACAGGCTAGACGGGTTTTTCTCATTCTATACAACTCACAAGATTAGTCCTGAAGTGTGCTAATTGAAATTGTAATTACACACAAGTGATTGCAGTGCAGGTGACTGGCATTTTGTAATGGTGTACAGCCGTACACTCTGTGCAGAATGCTTGATTTTTAGAGGACATATAAATCAAAAAAATGTTTGGAAGCATTTTGAATGTTTCACAGGGAACAGTAATTTTGTATCTTTATTTTTAATTTCAGCCACAATCAACTTAACAAACCACAACCATGACTCTTAATAGAATCTGAAGATTCTCACACATGAATAAGAACAAATCAATGATTAATGGAAATATACTTACTGAAACTTGATCTGGGTCCATGAATTGTAAACCAAAATAATCTGATTCTATAAGGTCCAGGTGATAAAGAATCTGGTCAAAGAGATCTTGGCCCTTAGCGGTTTTCTGAAAGAAATAAAAATTGAAATCACCTTCAGCAGGAATTGTCTGCATATAAAAAGAAAGTGTCATCTCAAAAATGAGAAGAAACATCAGTAATACAGCCACTGGAAGAACAAGAAATGTACATTAGGATACTTCAGAAAGCAGTTTAGGACACATGACACTGGCTTAACTTCCCTTTGAGTTATCAAACAATTGTAAAAAAGCACACTGTCACAGCTCTGTCCTATACAATATACAGTAGGTTATTTACCAGATTTGTTTTTAAAAAAAGACCTTTTTCAAAAAAATCATGATGGAAAAGCGTATAATAGATTTTAATTGAGTCAACCTGGGAAAAGGTGGTAATATGGGTGAGAACAAGAGAGAACAAAAGAGAATTAATGAAAATGAGCAACTGAAATCTGGCAGACATTTTCCTGGTAAAGTCTGGGAGGTAGGAATGAATTCAGAAAGCAATTACTTGAGAGCGTTGAGAAAGTGTGAACCTAGTTTAAGAACAATTTTGTCTTCTGAAGAAGTTGTGTCTGAATAACCCCTATGAACAGATAAAAAATGGCCAGGTAAAATGGAGAGTTATGGGATTGGAGAAGTTAGGACCCTCACTGATGTCACATGAATCCCTGAATCGACAAGTCTTCCACCATTGAAACATTATTATATGTTTTTTTTACTCTTCTGAAAGTATTTGCTCAGTTTAATCTCTTACACTGACATAGTTCCTTTTCTTACTTATTACTAGTTTTAAACATATAGAATAACTGCTCTACAGTATTCGGAACCCACAGCTTTCTGACTACAATAAAGAGATCACTGGCATGTCCATGTAGTCTTCAAAAATACACTAGAATCTTAATCACATCCCATAATGCACTCTGGAAGTTTAATCACATCCCATACATTTTGGGCAAAATGTACTGTCAGTACTGTGTACACAGATACACTGAAGGCCTAAAAGAAACAGACTTGCTAGTTTTGAAAAATTCACTGTCACAACATGTGGTGACATTTGTGCCATCTTCAGATAAAATATTGGTCTGTCTAGCATGCCAACAATATTCTTATCCTGAGATGGTGTCAAGACAACATGGCACACAATTGTATTGCATCCACAGAAATGAACCGTCTGGTTTACATTGCAGTTCTAACGCATAGGATCAGACTAATGCAGAACCTTATGATCGGACTCTTGCACATACCACCATAGCATGAATGTGAACTTTTTTCTTTGACACTTTAAAATGTCTGTACCATAAAACCAGCAACAGTATCAGAGTTCACCTGTAAAAGGGAATGCACCTAATAATCAGGAAACAAACTGCAAATAAGAGCTTTTTGCCTTTGGAATTCTACACTTGGGATTACCACCGGATATCTTCCTGTAATGCATAAATTACAGCTCTGCACGGCCTGTCAGTCACGAGAAAAAAAAGCCACATCGAGCGTGTGTAGGCTACCAACCCTCCTGCCCCCAAATCACTCCTGTGAGAGCAAAGCAGTAACCCAGCATCCCTCCATATCCGAACACATCCTGTGCCACTGCAGAACTGGACAGACTGAACTGAAAAGAGGGGAACTATGGTGATTTATTAGATGATTTATGTAATCTACCTAAAATCCAGGTGTACATTCAGCATTTTCTGATCCAACGATCAAAACAATTTGTTTGAATTTTAGTATTGCACATGTATAAACACCCCTTCATGCATCCACTTTCGAATGCTGCATCCAAATTTATGGTCGCAGGGGAAGCAGGAGCCTGTCTCCGCAGGCAACGGACACAAGTCAGGGTACACCCTGGACCACACCGTCCACTGCAAGGCACACACAGACAGTTACACCCAGACTCACACCAGGGCTAATTTTCCCAGAAGCCTATTAACCTACCAGGATGTCTTTGGACAGTAGGATGAAACCAGAACATCTAGCAGCAACTAATACAAACTGGGGGAGAAAGTACAAATTCCACACAGATACAACCCAAGACCAAATTTGAAACCAAGGCCCCAGCACTGCGAGGCAGCAATCCAAACCACTGTGCCACCGTGTAACACCTCACAGAAACAAGCAATACAGAATTTCTCTCTGGGAAATGGGATACAGTCGAGAACTCGCATAACAAGTAAAAAGCGTTATTTTTATTTTCTATATGACCTCATTTCTTTTCTGTATTTTGCGCGTCTCTTTCTGTGTTCTGAATTGCGTGTACAATTTCTGTGCATCAATTTGCACTGCTTTTGTCTGTTACTGCAGAGTTTAATGCAGATTCTCACTGTTTTATTTTTGGCCATCTTTTTTGATAAGTATGGAAAAGGGAGATAACATCATGTCATAATGTCTTAACAAAACTACAATAAATAAAAATAAATACATTTTCTTTCTGTGCTAGTCACTTCTCCGGTACGAATCACATCAGTTTCCAGCAGGTCCAAAAGTTGGTCTCCTCAGTTTGGGGAAATAGCACAGTTACCGTGTAGAAAATGGTTTCATCACACACACACCAAAGACACATTAACTACAAACAACAACAAATTACAATACAGCATGCAAAGACAGAGATTAAAGATGCATATATTATCTCATTGGTCCAGGACCAGCAATAAAAAAGGTGTCTTTCTCTTTTGGAGGTCTAAATAACATCTGCTTGAGGAGCGTGGGAATTAAAAACCAATAAATACATAACAGCATACATCCTTGAGAAAACAAGCACCCAGGGATTTGTCTCTATTTTCTTTTTGTTCTGCAAATGCCTGCAATCCCCTCTGCTGTTTATCTCAAATAACTGTTAGATTCTTAATTGCCTCCACTTAGCAGGCGCATATGATTATATAAAGACAGGCAGTTCACATAAAATGCTCCTGCCAAAAAAAAACACCCTGTATTGATATCTGTGGGACGTAATAAACACCCAGAGCAGTGAGGACAGCATGCGATTCGCACACAGATGCAGCCAGCCCGTCGGCTTGGCTAGAATGTGACCTGCTCCATCACTTTCATTTCCCTCGTACTGCTGCTTGCCTCCCTGCCAATTAACAGTGTGGCTGCTTTAATTAAACATTAGGAGCATAATGCTGCAAAAGTACTGTTGCTGAGCAGTCTTAACTAGACATTGATGTTGATATCTACTGGAATGTGGAGAAGCCTCTGTTTTAAAACAAAATCGCAGGACAGCTAGAACACATGTAGTAAGAGTGTGGTGTCCGGGACTGAGAGTACTGTGCTGAGAAACATTTTTCTCTTTATTCTTCATTCCCCATCTTTAATATTAAATAATAGCTGATCGGTCTCGATAGCGTCGGTGAGCTTTGTGCATGTTGTTCCACAAAATTTTCATAATCTCTGTTAAGACCCAAGTGGCTAGAGCTCGTAACATATTCAAGTAGGTATTGTGAAGAAACAGCAGGATGAGGACAGATGGCAGCTCCAAAGGGTTGTAGAAGTTTGGAACAATGTTCCCTGGCATATTGTTAAAGCTGATACTGTGGCTCCTTAAAAAAATGGCTGGATGAGATCCTTGGATCAATTAGTTACAATCTACCAAATGGACGAGATGAGCTGAAT
Organism: Lepisosteus oculatus; assembly: GCF_040954835.1. Classification (NCBI taxonomy): domain Eukaryota; kingdom Metazoa; phylum Chordata; class Actinopteri; order Semionotiformes; family Lepisosteidae; genus Lepisosteus; species Lepisosteus oculatus. The sequence continues at coordinate 23,576,151 of NC_090705.1, forward strand.
GGCCTCCTCTCGTTTATAACTGTTCTAAAATGATTATGCTATCACATGTCTCTATTGCGTCATTTTCGTTAAGCTCTTAGTTACTCAGTTTTTATGGGACTCCTGACAGACTTTTCTCACATTGCGGGAGGTGTTCCTTCCTTGCATATAGAAGCCTAATCCGTGGAAATCCAGAGAATCAAACAGGAGAAAAATGGAGGGATTTATTGGAGAATAGTGACTCAATAAAGGATCTGACTAAAAACCAAACAGCAGGTTTTCCCTGGATTCTTAAAGGTTATCTTTTAACCTCTGTTCTACAAGGTTCTCAGTTTATGTCCTGGTAAAAGCCAAAAGCACAACATAAGATATAAAATATGTTCAAAACCAGTTTTGAAAAAGGCAAAATATAACTGATTGAAAGTATACAAATCCGGTTAACATTAAAAGTACAGTAAATGTTGTATTCATGGTAATATCTTTATAAAAACTACCACAACTAGTCATTAACATGCTATTAAAAACAGATACTAGGAGCTCACTGTTGGAAGAGACCCCAGGTTAATATATGAGATTAAGAAAAGAAAAAGAAATGAAAATTTTGCAACTGGCAGATATGTAACAAGAGCAGGTTCTTTGATAAACGTCATTTTGAATGAAACTGACAGGAAAATACTGTTGTCTCTCATTCTCCTCCTCCGAAATGTTTAAATGAAATTTGTGTGGGATGTATGAATGGAGGCTTATCCTATCAATACTTAGCCTAGATCTGCCAGCATCCTCACTCAAAGTCAAGAACACATGAGAACTTCATCTTGACCTACTGCCAGTACTTGGGGCGGAGCAGTGGCTCTGTGGCTAAGGATCTGTGGCTGGAAGGTTGCCGGTTCCAAACCCACGGCCAGCAGAGGAATCCTACTCTGTTGGGCCCCTGAGCAAGGCCCTTAACCTTAACCACTCCAGGGGCACTGTACAATGGCTGACCCTGCGCTCTAACCCCAAGCTTCTCTCCCTGTCTGTGTGTCTGTGTGTCTCTGTGTCTCATGGAGAGCAAGCTGGGGTATGCCAAAAGACAAATTCCTAATGCAAGAAGTTGTATAGGGCTAATAAAGTGATCTTATCTTACTTGGTTAAAATGAAAACTGAAAATGTCCTAGATAAGTCTGAATTGATCAGTGACTCTGAATTTATTTAAGTTCCAACAAGGTCTCCACAACAGCTTTCTGTTCTGAATCCAGATGTACGCAGTAAAATGCACTTCCGCAAGCTGTGCGATAGCCGGGAGTGAAAAATTACTGCTGCATTGCTGTTACTCTTATCAATACCAGTCGTGAGTCTCTATAAAGTCTTACAAGCGTAAATCAACTTTAGAATCTGCCCTACCATTTGTTTAACCATGTTAGATGCAATGAAATAACACTTGCAACTACTGTACCACATTGTACTTCTGTTGCTTAAGGGCATTACTGTATTTTTAATTTCCTCTCAAGAGAGGTCTTGCCACCCTGCTCTTTTGCTGTAAGTACCATTCAGTAGGAAGCACTGAAGGGCTTTTTGACAATCAAAGCCGAAAAATGCAGCAGAACTGCAGACGGGACAGGAGAACCAGCTGAACAGCATGCCTCCTGGACGTATTCAGGCATTCCTGTGCTTTTGCCCTGCTCCCGATATCAGATCTCATGCTGCAGCTTAAGAACCAGCCACACAGCTCGACAGGGAGTGATCCTTTCTCAGCAGGCGGCGTAAGAAGAAACCTGGGTGGGATTCTGAAGACACTTACTGTAGGAAAAGTCCTGAGAAAGCACCACTGAATCCTCCACACCCCACATGGGCTGTCCAGCACTTCTATCTGGTTCCCTCCAACCAACATTTTCTCCGAAATCTGGTGATGCATTCCAGGTTTTAATAGAATACTTTTAACTTTTAAAAATAAAATAATTAAATACAGTTAACTTTGCGGAACTGTGTTTTTATATTATATTTTATAAATATGTATAGCTTCCTTATGATTTTTAAGCTTCCTTTAAATGTTTGAACTTTAAAGACCTTCATACTTCTGTTCACATGTTCCCAACTTGCGGATTGCTAGACTGAACATTCCACGTAAAGCATTCCCTTTTCCACAAAGCAACTTCAAAGTCAGAAAAAGCACTCTAATAAATGAAACTTGATTGACTGGTGACTCATTGGAATACACTTTGAGATGGTGCTCATAATAAAAAGGTAAGCAGTAAAATATTGAAGAATCCAACTGAAAGTTCTGTCTCCCGACTTAAAGTATGTCTGCGTGTACTTAATTGAAAAACCCTCTTTGGTGATCCTCATGGAATTCTTCATTGGACATTCTAAATAAAATAAGGGCATACAGAAGGTTATAAACACGAGGGAACCGTTTGGCCCATCTAGCCCACATGGTTAATTGATTTGCGGATTTCATCCAATTGTTTCTTGAGAGAAGCCAGGGTTTCAGCTTTCACAACATGGGAACTTCGTTTCACGCTCTCACAGCTCTATGTGTAAAGACATGCCTCCCGTTCTCAGTTTTAAATCTGCTTCCACATAGAAAATCAACATTTAAGAGAGAAAATACCTTTTGCAATTGATGTATAGCAAGAAGCTGAGTATATGCAGAATAAATACTAGCTTCTCATATTAGTCGAGGATCATTCGATGAATTGAACTAAAGCAGATGTGTGTATAGTCACATCTTGACAGACTTCGGATGTAGAATTAAAAGGGCAAGGTGAAACAGAATCACCATTCACAGATAGTTTTTGCTCCAACCGTCTGTCTTCTGGCACATTTTAAATGACATATTTTCAGCTGGAGAAAAATGCATACAGATCCCATGACCTCAATATATAGAATGAAATAAAAATAGAGACAAAATGAGATACCAATAAGTAGGGCATAACCAGGGGATAGAACTATACAAGGAGGAATAAACCTTGTGAGCAAACAAAGTTGTTATTAATGGGTTGGTCAAGATCAGATGTTGAGATTGCAGTAGTATAACACAAAAATGTGCTTTAGTACAAATACAGTCAGTAATCTGTTCCATCATACCCATCCTTAAAACATGAAAACTACTGAAGTTCAGATCTCGCTCTGGTGACTGGGACTCCATCTTAGTGACACACATTTGTAACAGTGAAACACAGGTTGGGCTTCTTATGTGTGGTGGGCCAGCCCTGAGCTGGCCAGAGTCTTTTTTAATTATCTGCTCAGTATGAGCAGTGCGTCGCTGATCGCTGCAGGGACAGTGCCTGGCTGCTCTGTGCCTGAACAGGCGGTGGAGCAGCATCTTGTCTGAAAGCAGAGAGGGCTGCCAGAACCTACATTGTCTGACTGCATCTAGACCATTAAAGAGCATTAACATGGGCTCACACTACTGGTCTACCACATCCAGTTTGAGACCACAGCTAGACGCAGTCACAGGAAAGCACAGAGCCCTTTTCAGATTTTATTCACACCTCTGGATTTTGGTGTGAATAAAAGTGCTCGGGCAAGGTGAAGAACAGGTGGAACTCTGTGATCCTGACACTGAAAGTTTGAACCCAGCTCTTTTCAGTAATCGACTGCGACTCCCAAGTAGTGATGGCATATCATCATCTAAACTCTGTGGAGGTAAAGATGGGATCGAGCACAGGGTTTCTTAGCTCTTTCAGAGACTGCCAACTCTTACCACTTGCCAGGTGCCTGCCCGTCTGCAGCAATACAGTGTAGAGATGCATTAGCTCTTCTAATCAGCTCTGCATGTGGTGTGTCTGACAAGCATGTCTATTCTCATTCCTTAAGAACTACAGGAGTTGCTGCCTGAGGCCCAGGATGAAAAAGACCAAGTATGTTTTCGAGGGACTCATTTGACTATGCACCAATAAAGACATTAAGAGTTTGTAAGGTTAATCAGAAAAACTAAATAGAAAGCATAATTAGATGATCATTAAACAATATATTCAAGGCAACTGGAATTATGATCATCTAAATGACGCAGGGAAAATAAACTACTGTGTAAAAAGCATTATATAAAAGCATTGGAAACTTCACTTTTCATAAATGCGGGTTTTCTGCTAGCTATTACAAACATTCATTTTTGCTCTGGCTCATGACTAACACTATTATTTAGAATATAAAGCAAAAGAACACAGGGATGAGGCAGGTACCCTTCATCAGCATCAGTTCAAGCTAAGTTTTACACCGATTTATTTGGCTTGTGCTTTTACTGAAAACAGTTTGTATCTGTACACGTTTACATAGCTGGGCTTTTTACCAGCCCATCCAGAGTGACGTTCCTTGCTTTAGGGTGTACCAGGAATGTCAAACACTGGATCTGAACCCACAACCTTCCAGTCAGGAGTCTAGAGACTACATTATACTGCTGCTGCTGGCACTAAACGGACTCTCCTATCTATTAGCCTGACTAATCAACCAAACTAATTTGGTCAGAATCTTATGGAAGTACAATCATTCTCTAGTCAAAGACTCGTAGCTGGGTGGGTCCCAGGGCCATGTTGCTAAGTTACTTTCTCTTTGTTCTTTGGCTTTCATCTTTCCACAGTAGCTGCTCTCTGTCTTTTATCTGCTTTCTTTTCAACTGTCTACTCCGCTTTTCGTCACTTTCATTCATTTCTATCCTTGCCTTTTATTTCTTGACAAAAAGATCCAAAGATTGATTATTTTTTCCCCTTCTTATAGTTTTTATGACTGTGCCCCAAGCCTCCCACCTTCATGCAGATACAACACACAACTCGTTCACGTCTGCCTCATTTGAAAACACAATCTTCCCAACCCGAAACTGCAGGTCCGGAGTCGTCCACATTCTGCTCCATTTGCTCTTCGGGTTACAACAGCTGGTAACACAGAATCTCTCCCTTCCAGCGATGTCCAGCTCAGGGGCTCAAAGAGACTCTGTGACACTTCTTACTGCACCACACGATCCCAGAGACAGTGAGTGCATACAAAGCAACACAAAATTATGATGGCAAGCTGAGCCTTCAATATTGCAACAGCCAGCCCTTAGAGTTTGTTATTCATTAAACATATAGCGAGGTGTGAAAAGAATATAAATGTGAGCAGCAACAGAGTGGTGTTCAGAGAGATTGTGGTGAAAGGTTCTTTCTCTCTCCTGCCAGTTTTTTTTTCTAATTTCCCCCCTTTTCATTCTTAATGGGCTCCTGCTCTCTCTCTCTCCCCGTGGTGGGAGGTGTGGTGTGGTTGTTCACTCGGTACACTGAGCCCATCTGCTCCTCCCCGAGTGCTGCCCTGCTGGCTGGCACTGTGCTTCGCTTGCGCCCCACAGCAATTGGCTTCTGCATCACATGCGTCTCCACACGCCGTCTTCGTGCTAATTTCAGCAGCTCTCGCTCAAGTTCATACATGCATCTCTCTCTGTAATCCTCCATTCAGCACCACGGGGAATACTTCAATGAGCTACAGTGAGACCCAGGGATCTATCTGATATAAATACACAGACGTGTTGCTTGGGTTTCAGAAAGGAGTAGAATATCAGAGTAGGTGTCTGGGGATGCGTTAGTCATTCTACGAGTCCAATAATTATTTATTGCTCTTAACCAAATTTTATTCTTCGTTGTTTCTGTAGAAAGGAATCAATTTTCACTGCGCTACATCTCTTTCACAGGCTTCCTCTGACCTAAAAGAAATCAAAAGTTGCCGTGAAAAAATCCCTCTGAAAAATTCAGCGCTGTACTGCACTTGTCAGGTGACTTTGCACTCTATAAGCACTTGTTGAACATTTCTGTCCCTGCTAATGAATAATCTCACAGACCCATAAACTCGCCAGCCCCAGAGGGCAATCCCAGTCAGTCAGATAGAAAGTAAGCTACTAAAAAAGGTCCCTGAAAGACTCAGTAAATTTCTTGAGGCTTTTGTGTATAGCGGTACGACTATTCAGAATTGGTCTAGAAGATGTGGAGAGAGTATCTGCATTCTACCCATATCTGTACTGAAAGACTGGGTCCGGCTGCAGTGGTTTTGTATTAGGCAATACATACTGTAGGAAACTATTGTTGGGTTGGTGGCCAATAAATTGAAAGTGCTGTGACAAATTTCTTACATTGAAACAAAAAGGGACTCATTTAAGAGGAACTAAGATGAGGGCTAGTTAAGGATGATGCAATTTTCTTTACATGCACTTCTGAGTTATTGCTGTCACACTCTTACCCCCTACAGTCACAGACATGTATTGCTATTGTCCATCTCCAACAACATCAATCTCTAATTTATTAGGTTTAACAATATTTCTTCAATTATTCTAAATGAAACTTTCTTAAACTACACATATGTACGTTGTATGTTGGCATATGTATGTTGTATGTATGTATGTTGTTGTATGTATGTTGACATATGTATGTTGGCATAACTATATATACATTTGTCAAACTATACTTTGACAACTTATGTAGTTCAGGTGGGTAGCTGCTTCAGCATGCATAGGCTGCAAAGGAACAATATGTTTATTCCATGCTGAAAAGAGAAGAAAGAAAACACAACATGTCGGCCGTGGAGCCTTCTTCAGGTATGTGACAACTTCTGTTACACGACTTCCAGATTTCCAGAACACTACCAAGTGAATTTCAAAATGTTCATTTCTAGAGAAATTTGTGCAGTGTAAGACACAGGAAAGCCTTAGGAGCAGCAAAATGTGTGTCCTGTAGTACATACTCCATAGCAAGCCATTTGCCTAAAGGATGTACAAGATAGAAGAAGAACTGAAATAACATATTCAAAATATTAAAGCCATTGCAGATGGATAGTGTTATGTCTACAGCTGTACTATCACCATGATTAAAATGGGGGCTTTCTCATGTGCAGAGTTCTATCTGCTCAAGAAGGACTTGTGCCCTAGTTTTCAGAGGTGCAGCCTGCAAGCACTCCAGTACGACTCACCTCAGCCAATGAACCAGCTAAACAACAGTTAAGGTTGACTAGGAAGAGTAAGGAGGTCATTTTACTTTTCAACAATGCATACACTAAACACTTACAGCGGATGGCCTTGTTGATTGCGCTAACCCCTCCGAAAATGAAATCAATTAGACCTTGGATCCACTGAACTAAACTAATGCAAACATTAGTTTTCTATAGCATGCACAATCGTAATTTATCTGTGTCAAGTGTTCTGCCTCTATATACTACCGATATTTAGAAAAATTGATATTCAACTGTAAAATATATTCAACGGATCAAAACAACTCTTAAGTTTACTCTCAACTCTCATATTCACTCCCATAGTTATAAACCATTCTTTCTGACCGTAAAAGGAAGATACCATTCTTGTGAAAAACTCTCAGAAAAAATTAACTGGCAAAGAGCAGGACAAGTGACTCTGCAGGAGTCTGAGTAGAGGACCTCATTTTTTCAATTGAGCAAAGGATTGTTATTTCCTAATCCAATTTAATTCAGGCAGCTAACATTTAAGCACTGGTTTTCCCTGTAAAGCACAAATTAGAGCCATAATAAACAAAATCCCCTCAGTCGCACATTTTGAACATTAATAGTTTCTTTTTCATTTTGCCAATGTAAAAATGTCATCTACAAGCAACTTGGTAAAAAGAATCTGTTCTTGCCTGTTTGACAACCCATTTTACTTCTTAGACTGCTCAATTAAGAATCATTCTGTAACAACATAACCACACCTACTGCGTGGGAGCTGGTAAGGGAGTAAAGTTCAGTAATAGAAAAGCAATGCATCTGTCACCAAAAACAATGCCCATATTATCTTGTTTGCTCTTCTTTTGTTTTCCTCTGGATTTGTACAGACTGTTAGGAAGCTGTGCTTGCCGGTGTTATAAACACAGGGATATTGATTCACAAATTCACAACATTTTTTTGTCCACAAGCAGCTGGGGGAAAAATGAATTGGATTCTGTTTACCAACTAATTCTACATTAAAGAACACTGAAAGGTAGGATAAAGTAAACATTTACTTTAGCTTGTCAAACAAAGATCTGACAGAAAAGACAGAAGTCCAGCACCACATCAAACTGCACAAAAAAGTCCCACGACAAGAAGAGTCAACACTACAACATGGATTTCAAGAGCCAAAATAGCATAGCTAATGTACTGTATAATAAAACATTACCATAAAACAGTTGTAGTGTAAGCTTCCATTTTTTGTCTGTGCTTGGCATTGGTTTTGCATCCAAAATGAGAGGAAAACTTGGTTTTCACTTCAGACTGAAAATATTTTTGACACAAGGCTTGTATTATTTCCAAGATAGTATTATGGTCAAATCTTGAGATTTAGCTCTAATCACTAATCCTCTAACACTCAAACACAAATATAAATGTCTGTTCTCTTGCAGCAAAAACAGCACTTCACTCTGCAGGAACTGACTACAGTACTTCCATGTATTTTAAGCAACTGCTTTATCCTTAGACGATGACAGTAAGTTGGAGAGTAACCCAGCAGGCAGTTCTCCCCAGCCATCTACACACATGTGTTAAACACACCTGCAGGGTGCCAGTATGTCTTTGAATTGTGTGAGGAAACCAGAACACCTGATGAAAACCTATGCAAACAATGAGTACATGCAATCTCTGCACAGCCAGAGACCGATTCGAATCCAGGGAGTCAGAGCTGTGAAGTGGCACTGCTGCTGATTGGGACACCATGCTGCCCACAAATTTGCTTCCATTTCCATTTGCAAATTTATTTTCAAAACTATTTCTACAAACCAACAAGAAGAAACATGCAAGATGAACAGAACAGGCTTCCAAAATGTTCAGATTTATTATCCTAGCATGAGCAAAAAAAAAGGAATCATTACTTCAAGTCCACATCTAATAAGTTGAAGTAGGTAGCTGTGTTAGCATTGCGTAGGCTGCAAAGGAACAAGAAAAGGTTTATTCCATGCTGAAAAGAGAAAAGAGGAAACAACGTTTTGGCTGGGGAGCCTTTTTCTGGTGTGACCCACACTTCACTTCGTTTTTTTCCCACACCCGAAGAAGGGAGCTGAAACGTTGTGTTTCCTCTCCTCTTTTCATCAGTTAACAGTACAGTCACTCATACAAATATAATGTAATCCCAAGGATTGCACTCTTTATCTATGACTCTGGTTCCCTGTAGTCTTTTTTCTACTGTTATAAGAACCCCTAAGACAGATATGACTTTTTGTCTTTAAATCAAGCCAAGGGAGAGAGCCTGGCTCCTGAATCACTTCTGGCAGAAGATGAAATGACCCCCAAAAGGCAGCCAGATGCTTCACTCTTCAAACTTTCTTTTACTGCTATATATAGTATATATAGTATATTGTCACAGAAAATTAAAGGTTCTTTGATCGAAGAGGACACTGCACACAGCCTACAGAACTTCACTTACATTTCACAGGCGATCTGCCAGATGGACAGCTAGTGATATTTAACAGCTCCCTGGCTCATCTATTGCGAACATGTATGTTTCTGCAAATTGACTGCACCAAGGGCAGGATGGGGGTGTGGTAAGCGTTGGCGCCCTCAAAGCACTTTTGGGTCCTGGGTCTGTTTCCTGCTTGGAGAGCAAATTCTTTCCTGTGCAGAGAACTCATATTCCTTCATACAGCTTTTATTGCCTATTGTAAATTTCTCCATGGCCCTGCAATGCACTGGGATGTGTGATGGATCCATCACCATCACAAGTGACTGGGATCAGAGACTGATCATGGACTGGGATCCGTGACCCTGCGATAACATAACATCATAACATCATTTATTAGCCCTATACAATTTCTTGCATTAGGAATTTGTCTTTTCGCATACCCCAGCTTGCTCTCCATGAGACACAGACAGGGAGAGAAGCTTGAGGTCAGAGCGCAGGGTCAGCCATTGTACAGCGCCCCTGGAGCAGTTGGGGTTAAGGGCCTTGCTCAGGGGCCCAATGGAGTAGGATTCCTCTGCCGGCTGCGGGATTAGAACTGGCAACCTTCCAGCCACAGGCACAGATCCTTAGCCACAGAGCCATCGCTCTGCCACTTATCGGAGCCACCACTACAATTAGATGGGATCAAGTGGGGTCATGTTTTCTCAGTCGCTACCTAGTGCATCAGGCTTCCAGCATGTGCTCAGGTTTTGCAGTGACCCTCACCAGGACAAGTTTTTTGATAATGAGTGTGTGATGGTAACAAATACAGTCAAGAAATAAAGAGTAGTTCCCTTGGAGGTAATCATCACACCTCTGTACATTTGCATACTCCAGCTACACTTAGATCTAACCCACCAAGCTCAGGTAAGTCTCGCTGACTGTTAGACAGCAGCCAAATATAAAAAAAGCCTGGATGCTATTATGTAAAAGGAGCTTTTCCATTTCTCTGAAAACTGCACGCAAGCACAACACAGACTGTAACACAGACATATGGCTAAATAATGTTGTTATAACAACTTGTATTTCCCATTGTCAGGAACAATTTTGTCTCTGGAGGCCAGACTCAGCAGGTAAATGTTAGATTGGCTTCTCACCTTAAGCAACCATATTAGCACTCATGTTATATTAATGATCCTGACTGTAGTAGTTTGGAGTACAAATTCTAATCACTTCATCTTAACAAATTAGTTTTATACTGAATATGAGGCACTTTCAATGACTGAAGGCTCTGTAATTATTTCTTGGTTTATGGCCTATCCAAACTAGCACATTTCAAAATTGCATTGTTGCTAGAAACAGTTTTGGTTTTTTTCTCCAAACTCTAGTACTAAGCATCGCCAAACAAATGATCATCCAGCTAGATTTAAACTGTTAGCAAAACAAAAAAATCTGTCATAAAGCTGCCTTTGCTCCACAGGTAAGAAAATAACTATTTACCTGTCCCAGTGGCACATACAAGACTCTGAAAAATTGCACACATCGGTCAAGTAGGTTTCAAGTAAAAAATGCAAGAAGCTACTGCTACTGTGGAGAAGGGAACAGTATGCCAGCTGCCTGAATGCTGTAGAAATATGTGGCTTTCTCCATAAAGCTGAATCAACACAAATATCTCCTTGCAATACAAATACAAAGCTTTTTTTCCCCTTCCATACTACAACTGAAAGTGGCCTGTGATAACAGGGAGTTAACACCAAAATAAATAGTAAATGTGATAAATTAATATTTCATGCAAGTTTTTACAACAGAATATGTCAACAACGCACCTTGGTGCAGAATGAGCTGCAGAAAAATGAGGTAATTTTACATTACTGACAGTGAGATTCTACAGAACTACTACACCTAAAAACTAACCCGAGAGTTTGATGGGATTTTCCCATTCATAGCTATTTCACATTCAAACACAAAATGACTCTTACTCTGAGAGCCACAAGATATTTCAAACTTTTTGATTTGAGATGTATAAATAAACAAATGGAAAAGTATAGCCCCACTGGGTCTGTTTGTGGTAAATGAAAGTTAGGGCTCAATTGGAAGAATGCTTACAACCAAACAGTGGCATTTTAAAAGACGGCCATAATGGATAACACAAGAATTTGTGGCACCATATATTGAGTTTCTGGAAAATATTTGATGAGGTTATTTATAAAAGGTTGATTAAATCCAAGGTGATACATGCACTTGATTTATAACTAATAAACAGAACAAATGAACCAATAGTCTTATTTTAAGGGGCAGGACCTCTAATGGGGCAGGAGGAAGCCTGCACAGATACATTATCAGGCCTGTTGCTCCTCCTATATCAATGGTTTAGACTCTGATACAGTCAAAAGACTAGTTACTGTACATCTGAAGAGGATACAGAAATGTGGGTGGGGGGTAGGCAAAAAGACACACAAAATCACAGGCTGTGCAGCCACACAGCAAATAAAACGTGATACTTACAGTATATCATACATGTTGCATGGGTGGTTCTGAGCTGCAGGAAAATACACACAGAAGGGATCTGGATCTATGCAAATCCTTCGGTGTCCTCGGCTAGATAATGTGGGGAAGGAAATAAACTGAATACCTGGGGGTACAGCAAAAAACTAAATTTAAATCTAGGGAAGTTATTCTTGAGCTTAACCACACAGCAGTAAGTTCTCACTTGTGTTGTGTTCAATACTGTGTTCAGTGTCACCATCCAACAGGAAGTATATGACAGCCTTAAAAAAAAGCTAAAGAGGAGGAACAGGAACGGGAACGATTCCTGGTCTCAGGCAATTGTTTACGAGGCCAATGTTCAGGTTACAGGAGTTAAGCTCCCAGGTACAGAGCAAAGGAGATTGAAAATAGATTTGATTCAAGTATACAAGACTATATATACACGGTTAACCCAGGAAACTATGTCACACTCAACAGTGAAACTAGGACAAAAGGGCAGAGGAAAACTAAAAGGGTATTTATTTAGGACGGAGAATAGGAAATGAGCTTTCTAAAAAAAAATGTTGTGGATATTTGAAACAGAATTCTCAGCCAGGTGGCTGAGGTGAAACTGGAAAGATCTGGGATCTTTCAAGAAACATTGGTAATCTAGTAGCTAAGCAACTAAGCAAAAACAAGCAAGATGACATGAAAGGCCTCCTCTCCTTTATAACCTTTTTCATGTTCTATGTGCATGTGTTGATATTAACCACACAATTATGAAAGCAGAAGGAGTGTGAACAAGCAATTGCTTTTTTACTGAAGTGACAGTTTATGGCCCTGTCAAACAAAACACTTCAAACATGCACACCCCTAAGGGTTTCGGAATCACAAATAAAAGACACGTCCACACAAAAACAAGTACTATGCACACTCAGTCTAGTTCTGGCAGGAAAGATCTGCCCTCTCTACAGAAATGTGTTGCCAAACCAGTCAGCAAAATCAGCTAAGATATGGGGAATCCAGCTTTAAGACTATATTTAGAAAATGCATGGGAGTTTAAAAAGTGGATTTGAAGCCTTTTGAGACAGCTCTATCGGTATATACTCCAGCATTTTTTTTTATCATCAGCAAGTTTACAGTCTTCAAGTAAAGGAGTAAAAGTCATTAGTAATCCAATCATACTGTCTGAGCATTCCAGCAAGTTACTGGAAATAATAACTGGTTTGAGGTTCAACTCACTCAACAGTTGAATAAATAAAACATTTTTAAAAGGCCTTCATGACAAAACTGATTATAGCCAGCAAACATCAAATTGGATTGCACTCAAATGAAGCATGTAATCATCCAAGATACTCCAAGAAAAGGCATTTAAAAACAGGTCATGCTTATTTAAAAATCTTTTTAAAAATTTTAAGTTTGAATAGTAAAAAAATGGAATCATGAGTAGTAACAATACTGGGTGAAAGAAGTTCTGAGGAAGGTCCGTAAGGAAGGAACTGGACACCTGACTTTGCATTCAACTCTGCCGAACCAGTATGATCAAAATGAAAAACAGCCATCTCAAATAACTTCCTTACCCATTGATTTCAATTGCACAAACCTGAACTTTGAGCTGGTAAAGCAGCTCAGACAAAATTCAAATGGCTAAACTCAAACACCAGTTTTGTTTTTGGTGTGTTTTTGTTCTTGTAAAGTTTGCTTGTGTTATGGCGGAAGCATCATTTTGGAATATCTTTTGTCAACTGCATCCTGACAGCCCGTTTAGGAAAGACAGACTCGGAAAGCATCTCAGAGTTGGGACAGAAACGTGGCCAGGAGTGATTTATTGAGTATAGACTAGATCAAACAGCCAGGCAGGTCTGGGCCTCTCTCAGTACATACTTCTGGAAACATACTATACATATTTTTAAAATACGTCTACAGGCAGATGATAAATGTTTCAGTTTCGGCTTTTTCAACGTCAACACAAAAGACAAATACCTGTTTTTCTCAGGTATTTTCTTTTGCATCCTACTATGAATATCCTGTACCTTAGGTTAGTCACAAATTGTTCACAACTATAGTTAAACAATGGGCTGAAACTGTATGTAAAACATAGCATTACTTTAATTACTAACAGATTGTTCCTCAGAAGCTTTCTTGGTTTAAGTGAAATCAGGATTGGCTTGGTTATAATCAGGAAAAAAAAGGAGTTTACAAGTTATCATTAAATTCAATTTACTTAAGAAGCAAAATTACAGATGAATATTTACAGTACAAATTATGACGACCAGATGGAAAATGTAATTTGCATGAAATTACAAGCTTTCTAAATAGGAGTATTCTTACAGAACAGTGAAAGCTGTTGTTACTTTGTCATTACAGGAGTACAATTCATATACTGTACTTTGACTTTCAATATGAAATCCAGTCCAACATCTTATTGCAAAGAGCCTCTTCATTTAATCCCAAAAGGATTTAAAGTAAAAAACAACTTGAAACATTCTTTCAGGCATGCATCAATATCCTAGGATATGAAACATGGTTTCATGCTAGGATTAATCCACTGGTAGGTGCTTTGTACCCTGTTCTGTAGTGCTCATGTGATGCAGACTGAAGCTCAATCTGGCAATGTGAAAGCTGCTTGGAGATCTGATAACAGCTAAAAGAACAGAGGAGGCAAAACCTCACTCTTGCAAGCAGACTACAAGGACAGGGCAATGTGTATAGAAACCATGACACTGAAACGACAACCAATGGTTGGTAAAGGCGAAAGAGAGGGTACAGTAGATGTTGAAATCATGGCAATTCAGAGATCCAGGAACATGTCCTGCAGAAAGGGTTCCACTATTGTCAGTTTTGTATTATTACAGTTAACAAAGACAAGTACTGAAGGTACTGAAGCACTGAAAGAAATTAATGAAACTGCACAGTAATATACATACACATACTGTATATATAGAATTATAATATTATTATTATACATAATTAAATTATTCAATATTTCATATTATATGCAATATTACATATACAATATTGTATGATTCAGAGTCCACAGGAGAGAAGAACAAAGAGACGCTGAAGTGACCGTGGTTTCAAAACCAAAAACATTGATAGAAACCGACAAAGGACAAACACGCCTGGTTGCCATAGTGAAGTCATCTAACTACTCCTCAGAAAATGAAGTCGAGTGCATGAGGAAGATCTACAGCATGAGGTTTTTGTGTTTTATCAGGAAGCGCTCACAGTGAATGCTGTACAATTTAATAAGAACACTCCTCCTGATTTCTCCTCTGTCGTCTGACTTCGCTGTTCTTACAATAAGTGACAGAGAAGAGGCCTCATAGAGAAGGATTAATATCAGCTCCCTGATAAAGAACATATGGAAGTCAGAAGGACCCCTGTGGACAACTTATTTCTTCCTGTACATACACCACAGATATGACAGTCCTGGATACAAGCACATCAGTAATTCCTCCCTAGTGAGAGAATTTCCTTATCTTTGTAATGCAGTTGCCAGAGAATCTAGATGCACATTTTTTTCTCTAATCATTTTAAAACTTTTGACATATCGTTCTTGTAATTCAGTCTTGGACCAGAAAGCAAAGATTTTGCTATTAGATAATGGGGAGGGGGAATGTAGTCACTTGACGACTTCCCTCTTGTAACCATTTCTGCATGCACTGCTGCAGAGCGACTGAGTGAAAGTGGCTTGTGGGCTCATGAAGTCATGCTGCCCCTGTTGCTGTGGTACTGAAATGCTTCTGATTTTCAGCAGTGTTTGCCAAGAACAGCTCACAGCTGATCACCTGTAAGCACAAATAAATGCCTTTAAACTGACAAATATGCCAAATAAATTTATACTGACCACCATTAATTGTGCTTTACCATTTTTTGCAATACCAAAGTTAACATTTCAGTGCAATGGCATATGACATTAGTTATAGATACATACAGTAATCTGGGTGACATACATGATGTAGCAACTAATAAGAGAAATATCATGTTTGACTCTTGGGTAAGAAGAGCTTCTAGTATCTGAAGAGTCCGTAATATTGCAGAACATTGCAGGTGATGCTCAGCTGTGTAGAACGTGGTTGCATCTGGTTCTGTAGTTAAGGCCAAAATGCCAGTGAGATAGTCCACTAGAGTAGCACTTCATATAAACCCATGAGCACAGGCCTGATACTGTTTGGATAAAGCACCCTGCACTAGCACACTGCTTCATTCCTGTCCATCAACGGTCTGTAGGTCATTAGTTTTGCTTTTGGTGTTAATGCTCTTGTTGCAGTGGTGTGGTGGCAGGATAATCCGATTACAAACTTGCTGTTCACTAGCCAGTGTTCCTGTTGTTCTTTCCAATGTGTTAGCCTAAGAATTATTTTGCTGTATTCCAAATCAACAAATTGAAGGCTTAAAACAACTTTTTGCTACATCATGTTTGTTTGTTATCAGTATTATCAGGCACTTAATTCACTTGTAAAGCAATTCTGCACTATTATCACACACATTGTTCGTGTGTGTTTTCATAAGCACAAAATTCATTACCATTATCTCTCATTCTTGTGAGAACTAATGAAATCAAGTCCCTTCTCCATCAGGGGCATATTTTATTTTCCAAATAGGCTTGAGATAATTATAAGCTGTTCTGTTAAAGCATTATATAGTACTGAATTTTCACTACCTTCAGAGGTGGGCAGCATGTTATTACATTTGGTCAGTACAAAATAAATTTAACTGTCTTACCCCAGAGATCTTCCTGAACATTATTTTAGACAATTTAACAGAGAACAAATCCCACTGTTTCTTTTATAACTCAACATTAGGAGTACAGCAAATCACAGCCCTCATTTCAACATTTAAATTCTAAATTCAAACGTCACCCTAACTGCGAACTAAAAAAAGTAGCTGCTGTGCTTCAGATTCACTATAATAAAACTATTTGGCACAGTCATATTCACATAGGAAAAGAAACACACTCCCCATCCCTGAGCTGATCTCTTTACTGTTATTGAGGTTAGTGATCCCGGAGCACAGGCAGGAGAGTTAGTACAGTATTACTGTGCTTTCATTCTCCATGCCTGCAAAGGGCTTCTGAGACCCTTGATCACAAGGCATCTTCTGACTTCACCACTGCTACCGAGCTGGAACTAGATCAGAGGGCATACAAAAACAGACCCCTCCAGCTGTTTTATCAAAGTTTTTGTTTGATGGGGAAAAAGGGAATTAATAAAAAAAAACAGGACAAGAGCGTATGACAATAAAAGCGGTTTACTGATAAAATTATCTACAGTAAACTGGATGGGTCTGTGATGAAACACTGACTTGTGTCAGAAATATCAAGGTGAAATCTCTGACACTGAATAAGATAGCATATATATTTAAAACAAGCAGATGAAATGCACAGAGCCAAAACAGCATCCTGGCATTTTTTTATAGGGATCAAATCCACTGTTCTGTGTAGCATAATTCATTTTCAATAATAGAAATCTGATCAAAGACTAGAAGCTCACACACTGTATAATAGGAATTCAAGAACTTATTCCACAGACAAGGCCAGCTCCTGCAGAAAACACCCTGGAGTTCCACTGCATTGAGAAATGTTTGTGAAGTAGAATTTAGATTGTTTCGGTTTCAGCTGTTGAAATGGTGCAACAGCAGGAGCTGTTGAGGCGTCATCCCTCAGTCCAGAATGTTCTTCCTGTACTACCACACCTTACAGGGCTTCCTGATACTTTACATAAAGTAGATAAAAGCTCAAAAGGTTGTAACCCTTTAAACATCAAACATTATCGGAATTTAGAGTTCTTGGGGTGGTGTGGTGGCTTTGTGGCTGAAAAGTTGACGGCTCGTATACCGTGGCCGGCAGAGGAATCCTACTCCGTTGGGCCCCTGAGCAAGACCCTTAACTCCAGGAGTGCTGTATAAATGTCTGACCCTGCGCTGCAAGCTGGGGTATGCGAAAAAAGACAAATTCCTAATACAATAAACTGTATATAAGATAAAATCACTTTATTAGCCATATACAATTTCTTGCATTAGGAATTTGTCTTTATTGCATACCCCAGCTTGCTCTCCATGAGACACACAGACAGGGAGAGAATCTTGGGGTCAGAGCGCAGGGTCAGCCATTGTACAGCGCCCCTGGAGCAGTTGGGGTTAAGGGCCTTGCTCAGGAGCCTAACGGAGTAGGATTCCTCCACCAGCCACGGGATTTGAACCGGCAACCTTCCAGCCACAGGCGCAGATCCTTAACCAATAAAGTGATCTTATAATGAACACATTCAGCATCATGCTCACAGAGGGATTTAGGACCTTTTGTACTCTACAGTACTAATTTTCAACCAGTTTCATTTCCCCATTGAGCCACCAACTCACCAAGTTGTATACAGCCCTTTCTAGGGGTGCTGCACCTAAAAACACTGACTTGTGTTGCAGCACAACAACTCATGTTACGTTCTATAACCATCAGGTCAAAAAATAAGTCAGTTGAACATAACAAACCACCATCACATCTCAAAAAATGTTTTTTCTTAATGATTATAGCTTTAACATTGTTAAAAAAAGAAATGGGAAACAGATTAAACATGGAGAGATAAAAGGCCACAAGTTGTTACCAATTTTCTTAACTACTGTATGTCACCATGGTTTTTCTTTAAAAATTAGTATTAACCACAGAGAACCAAATTCAAATAACCTGAAACCTTGAATGCCTCACCTTAGACAAATTAATTAATTCCCTGTTCTCCACTAGTTACAAAACTACTGTAGTGTTATTACAAAACTTTTAAATTATTCTTTAAAATTATTAATGACTCAACTTTTCTTACTTGAACCAGCAGTGATACTGTAAAGAGGGAGATTTAAGTACCTTCAAGGATATTAGTACTGCCATATAACGAAGGTAGAATTCTTAAGTAATAGTTAAAATTCCTAAAACAACTAATTGCTATATTAATTACATAGCTCAAAAAATGATCAGGTTCATTAAACAGAACTGAATGCTTGGAAAGACAGTAGCATGAATAATTCTAAAACAGATGCATTATTTCTATTTTTAAGCTGTAAGAATTATAAGGAAACTGAAGAACAAAAAAAAAATCTATAGTTTCCATGGTGAAGTCTTGTCTATTACTCAGGATTACTGATTAGAGAAACAGCAACAGTAAGGTTTGAAATTTGTCTTGAAACAATCAAAGAAACAATATCTTTCTTCTCCAAAATTAATAACTTTATCTGATGGCCTTGTTAAGGCTAAAGGCATAAAAACATGATGAGGTCAAAATGAATTCTTAAAAGCCTGGGTACTGAAAAACGGATTTTACTTTGTGCCCGATTGTTATGACATTCTCATTGCTTTTTGGCTGTCCACACACCTGAAACAATGCAATCCCAGCAGGAATTTGCTTTTTTAAAATTAAATCGTGATGAAACATCTTAGCAGACACTTTAATCACACTTGTTCTATCTTACAATATTCTCCAATCCAGAAAGGACTGAAGGGGGTAATCAAGACACCCTTTCAAGACTGAAGCAAAATCACATTAGGACACATTGTATGTTCTACCCTGAGGGAAGCTGTTAAAGTGACACTGAAAAGTAACATAATGTTACTTCTGTGAAGGAAGGCTAATTGTCACATCATGGTATGTACTGTAGGAGCTAATGCATTAGTGTCTTAAAGAGCTCATCTCTTTTGTTACTGTAAATGTGTTGAAGATAATGCACGAAGGCTGGAGTCTTCAAAATGGAATTTGATAAAAAATTAAATTACACTTTTGCTCTTGGCTAGGTATTTTCATAAGCATATCAATCTTGAATGACCAAAAGGCAGCTGAATTGTCTTTATCACCCAACATTTACAATAAAAAAACTCACATTATACAGCTTTTAATCATCAAATGCATGGTTTGTGGAACAGAATTGCCATTTCAGCTCAAGTAACACAAGCTTTTCTCTCACAACTGCTGTATATCTGCATTATAAAAAAAATTGGGCATACAATGCAGTCTTAAAGCAATACAAAAAAACAATATATGAGCCTTTTCAAATAGGTCCCTATTTTCCAGTTAGTTTTTTTTTAATAAATACTAGATTGTCAGTCTGTTAGAATAATACTAATTGTAATATTTACTGAAGCACCACAAAACACTTGCAATATGTGACTATGAGTAGTCTTCTGAAAACAGATAATAGAACATACAGTATATAGAGCACCCAGGGAAAATACTGTACTGAAGTTGTAAAAGCAGGGAAACGGGTTCAGACTAAGACTACAGCACAGGCAGTACTCTACTTTTCAAAACTTGCAAGGGTTATAGTCTCAGCCACTGAACTGACAATGTGTGTTTGATTAAGCTTTTTTTATATCGGTTATCACTTCAGATCTAGTGTGTAAAACCTCACTGTTTTGAAAATGAGTGCACTTATCGTCAGTGCGTCTGACACTCTACTTAGAACTACAATGGCTTTGATCTCTTATGGAACTGAGAGGTCAAAGAGCAAGCTACACCTAGGACTGAGCTGGTTCAAATGGTGTCCAGCACGGGGACCTGGCAAGGGACTGAATTTCTGCACATTGACACCATTTGTATACGGTGCACAGGAATGCAAACTAAAAATTCTAAAATAAATGGAAATATATTTGAGTAGAAGACTCAGGTTTCATTTTTTGGATTTTTGCCAATCATACCTTTGATATTACTTTATCCTGAAGAGGGCGGAACATGTGAATACTGAAAGTGTTTTGATTGCGCTTATTCAACGCAAAGGGCGAGTTTTCAAGGTCTTTACAATGTTCGCATATAAAATAAAAAAAATCAAGAGTGGTTAAATATCAAAATCACTCCATGTAAATAAATTCAGTTTAAAATGGTCATGTACAGGCAGATGAACTCCTGTGAATCATATATAGCCAGCTGAGCATGGTGATATGGAAGATAGAGCTGACTCTCCCCCACCACACCAATGTACAGCCCCCACCTGGATGATGTGGTGGCACCAGTAGTGCACTAGTACACTCACCACACACCAGCTATCAGTGGGGAGGAGAGGAGAGTAATGAAGCCAGTTCATAGAAGAGGATTATTAGGCCATGATTGGTAAAGACCACTGGGAAAATTGGCCAGGATGCTGGAGTAACACACTTACTCTTTTTGAGAAACACCCTGGGATTTTTACTGACCACAGAGAGTCAGGACCTCTGTCTCTGTCTCAAGGACAGCACCTTTTTACAGTATAGTGTCTCTGTCACTATACTGGGGCATTTGTACTAGTGCTGGGTGATAATTAGATAACGATAATTACAACGATAATTATTGCGATATAATTTTCCTCGATATAATTTTCACTAAAGTTCGATAAATGTTCGATGTATATGTTTATGCTTTGCGCATGATATGCGCATGCGCACAAAATACTCCGCGAGTGCGCGTGTGAGTTGCAGACCGGGCAGCTAACATGGTGTTGTTTACCCACACGGTGGTGGCTGACAGGATTGTAGTTAGAGTGGAGAAATGAGTGACACTGAAATGTAGTGCTGCCAACGACCAGCTCGAAGGACGATGACATCATCGACAGAAAAGGTCATTCAATTTCGGTAATTTGGAGATATTTTGGCTTTTTACGATCAGACATAAAACTGAGCACTTTAAACTTTTCAGTCTGTCTGAGCCATGTTCTATGTGTGTTTTATCACACTGCAGTATTTAATTTTTCTATTAAGATATTTATTTTGTAAATTTTACTCATGCATATTTTGACAGAAAAAAAGACTCTCTACCTCGCATTTGTTTAAAGTTTCTGCTGTTTGGCAAGTGTTTGTTGTGTTCTTAAAATAAAGAGTTGTTTAATTTACCAATTAACTGTGGTTTCTTCAGCTTTCACTCAGGAGAAAAAGTCTGCCTTTAAACTTGAAAGAAATAATGATTTGACATTTATCGTGATAATTATCGATATCGACTGATATGAAAATTTGTTTTTGGCCATATCGCCCAGCCCTAATTAGGACCCACATAGACCACAAGGGGCGCGCCCCCTACAGGCCCCCTAACACCTCTTCCAGCAGCAACCTTAGCTTTCCCAGGAGGTCTGCCATCCAGGTAAAGGCCAGGGCTCACGCCTGCTGAGCTTCAGTTGTGAGTTGCAGGGTGATATGGATGCTGACAATAATAATGAACAAATTGATTCTATATAAATTGAAAATCAAAATATATTTCTCACAATTTGTCTTTCACAGGCTACAGATGTAGACTAGGGCAAACAGGATCTGGAGTTTAAGCTGTGCTCACAATTACCAAGACAAGACCTCAGCTATTGATTTCTACCACAGGTATTCCTTTGAGAAACACTAACTGAAATGAGATGGGGTTGTCACAAGCTTGCCTTCTGAACGATGTCATTATTCCAACTAGGTCAGCTTGCAATACGCAGATTCTTTTAGGACTTGATGAGACAAGTTAACATTGCCGTAATTCAATAAAAACTCATTCAGTATCCTCTGCTCTAAAGCGCTCTCTTTTGTTAACTCCACCTGCCCATTTCATTTCTAAAGCTACACTGCTGCACTGAGAACACTAATAAGGACTAGTAAGCTGGTCAAATGCATGACTGCTTAGAAAGGCTGTATTATTCTCCACACTGCACAGTATTATCCCAGTCCCATACTAATTAGTCTTGGAAATGTCAATTGAAGGAACTGTATTCCCTTTCTAGACTCAAACTCCAGTTTCATGTGAAAACCTGTGAGAATATAATGGTATAAATATACAATGTATATAAATCAAATGGATACACATTGTTGGTGCACCAAAATTTATGAGAATTAAATTGAAATGGAGCCAAGACTACAAACCAAAAGGAAAAAGTTGAATGTGAGTGATAATACACAAGTGTTCGATCAGGAGGATTTTCATGTTGGAGAGTGAGGCTGTAGGAGGGGCTGGAGATTGTGGTGTTGCACAAGTTGAGATACCTGTTCTCACCACCATTCTAATCAAGCTGCTGCAAAGTTTATTTTTCTGTAACCCATGACATTCTCTAACCCTGGGCTATCAGACTGACTTGATAGGGTGTGCCAGATTTGATTTAAATGTACTTCAGGTGGGCCTGTCATACAATAAATTAGCAACATACTAGAGAAATTCATTACATACTGTATTCTTTCTTGTGCTCCGCATTTTTTGACAACTGCAATAATCAGTCATCGCTTCTTCACTGGATACCAATTTAGCAAAACGCAATGATTACTCTTTGGATATGGAAGATTTGTTTTTGTATTACTAGCCATCATTATATTAATTATTATAGCTGTCATTACTGTACACCAAGTAAACCTCAGTTCTGTTAAACACGAATATCATTCGGACATCTCACTCCACAACAGGTGAAATAAAATGTGAAATTATATACAGTAAAGTATACCTATTCCTTACTGTAAACGCGCTATTTACACATTTCTGCTACAACAAAGTGTGTAATCTTTTATTAAATTATCTCTGCAGTTGCTCACTTATTTTGTCTCCCATTTCAATTTAATGCATGGATATCATGACCCTGGAGGACTCTCTTCTGCCCACTGTTGCCCTTTGCTGATAATGTGTTTCCCTTGGTGCTCCACGCAGACATCACTTTAAATTCTGTTGTTCATGAAACATCAGCAGCTCGAGCGGTCTTGAGTCACTGAAGTTCCTGCCACATGAGCCCCAACAATCTCCCTGTTCTACCATCACTGAGGCCGCCTTTGGACCTGGATTGAAACCCTTGCTTTTAATACACGGGGAGTCCCTTATTTACCCGGATGTTTCCAGTTTTTGGCTAGCGGTATGTTTTAGGGTTTACCGTTTTTTATTTATAACCATGGTAAAAAGTAAAATGTGATCGTTATAATAAACGTGATAGAGTTCTCATTTAGACATTTCAGTGCTCTCAAGAAGTAACTGGGGATTTTTAGACCTTCGGATCAAGTTTGGAGCTTTTATGTGTGATGTAACGAGAATTTAATTTTTCTTATGCAAACCTAAGCATTAAGGTCAGTTTTTTGAAGAATGAATTACCTTCATAAACCAAGACACATTTTTATCAGTTGATAACTGCAAGAAATGTGAGTTATACAGGCTCACATGGAATAAGAGATATATATCTTTAGTGATATAAAACAGAAAAAACTTCACTCCTTATTGCTATTATGCTATGGAAAGTAGGTGATGTGTACAAATCAAGAATATCAGCTTTGCATTCACTTTTACAAACAAAAAATAAATGTCTCCACTTCTCATGAAGAATAAATGAGAATGTTTATTCTTCTTTTCTTCGATATTTACAAAGCTCTTACTGCAGTGGTCAATAATCTCCTTTTGAGATCTTAATTAAAACACTGAAACTAATGCCGGATCCATTGCTGGACTGGCTCCAGAATGTGGAGCAAGTGAGTGCACAGGTCTTGCCCTTTATCGGCAAAGACACACCCCTCTAGACTTGACCAGCACTGTGATTGGATAAAGGTAGAGAACCACAGGGAGTGCGTTTGCATGACTGATACAGTGACATTACCTACGTGTGTCTTAATCATGTATAAGATATACAGACAGAGCAAAATATAATTCAGTGGCTCTGACCTGCAACTGATAAATGACCCACGGGCCATATGCTTGACACACCTGCTCTAACTCTTTCTTCATGCCCTACAGTTAAAGGCATCCTGTCATTCTGGTTTTGACAGATTCTTGGGACCTTTCCTGTGCGGTCAGGGTTCTTTATCATACTAACTCTTCTGTTAGAAAACACATATTAAAGTCAGATGCCGTGCAGCAGACAGAGGAATTGAATTAGTGTTGCACTAAAGACCAGTGGAACTCAACAGGAAAAAAAACAACAAAGAAAAGAAAGAATAAGAGTGGCATTAATGTTTCTAGAACAACAATTACATTTCCAGACACTTCCTTCACACTGACACATTTCAAAAAGGCAGTCCTATATTTAAAAGCTGGATGACAATTCTAGTTAACAGTAATAATCATTTCATCAGTGGGAAAAAAAACCAATATTCTTAAAAAGAGATTCTCTTCC
Source organism: Lepisosteus oculatus (assembly GCF_040954835.1). Classification (NCBI taxonomy): domain Eukaryota; kingdom Metazoa; phylum Chordata; class Actinopteri; order Semionotiformes; family Lepisosteidae; genus Lepisosteus; species Lepisosteus oculatus. The sequence goes on from NC_090705.1 coordinate 23,600,935, forward strand.
AAGAAAAAAGATTCCTATTTGTGATTCCAAATCAATAAGGATCCACTCAAAGACAACAGACAAGCTAGAGAGAAAATTAAATGTACGCTATAAATCTTGTCATTTGTCGTTAATTATTATTACAGACTATGCAATCTTTCTTTTAAAACCTAACTATCCATCAATTTCAAGGTTACAAAGGGTTCAGTTTACCAAGACACTACTTCTAAATGATTTAACTGAGTGGCCTAATCTGGAGGCCCCAAGTACATTGGGCCACAAGGCAAAAATCACTCAGAAGTGTGCTTTGGCTGAGGCCAGGGACTGTCAACTCGTTTCTCATCAGAGATCTGAGGTGAGTGCAAGAAACAGGATTCTAAAAAATCTCAAAGCACTTTACATAGAGGAGATGACCCACTTCATCCCTCAGTGAAGTGCAGCACCCACACTGGTCACATATGGTGGCCATTGTGTGCCTGTACCCCCACTAAACAGCAGATCAGATAAAGTGAAAAATCGCTTCACAAACTTAATAAAGGTCAAAGTTGGGAGGACTATACTAGCCCAGAATTGGATTTAACCAGAATACTGGGCTTTCCAAATGAGCCATGGCATCTTGCAATTCAAGATTTAAAAAAAAGTAAAAGTAGAGAACTGAAGCAAGGCATTTAAACCTAATGCATAATGAAAGCATAACTAAATACCTTAATCTTGTAGCAGGATGCTTCTTTACGAGAACACCGCACAAGCCTTTATGCACATTTATGAGAAATTTCATAGTTTTTGGTCATTGCTCAAGCTAGGTATTATTAAAGTGCTAAGTGACACTAATGATTACAGTTACAGGTTATAAAGAAGCTTGAACTGAGAATGAAAAGGGCCCAGCCATGATATCAAAGATGCTCTGGACTCTTTCAAGGAAAACAAGCTCAAATGGATCAAATGGCCTTCTTTCTTTTGTAGCCTGTATTATGCGTTAATCTGAAATGATTTCTGTACTTGCCCAGTATGGTGGCACAGTGGTTTGCATTGTTGCCTCGCAGTGCTGGGGCACAGAGTTCAATTCCAGGCCTGGGGTGCTAACTGCTTGGAGCTCGTGCAGTATGTTCTCTCTGTGTTTTCACGGATTTCCTCCAGGTACTCTAGTTTCTTCCCACAGTCCAAAAACATACTGGCAGGTTAACTGGCTTATGTGAAGTCTGGCCTTAGGTGAGAGTGTGAGCATGTCTGTGCATCTGCCCTGTGATGGACGGCGTGTCCCTGCTTTGCCAGGATAGGCTGTGGCTCTACCATGACCCTAAATTGGAAGAAGAAGCTAGAAAACAGATGGATAAAGAGCTGCTGTACATAATAAAACATTTCGAGTAAGTGTGCTGATTCACAGGAAAAGTCACACAAACACAGCAAAGGTGCCAAGTCACTATACATTTGAAAATTGCTCCCGACACACAGTTATGAGCCTGCAGTTAAGCATTTCAAACAAAGAAGATCATCATATTTGATTATACCTGTAACAGCACTATTTCCAGAGAGTATCAGTGAAAGGAAAAAAGAGGAAATGTGTTCCTGCTCATTACTTCATATTCTACAATTCCTACAGCACGTGCACTTGTAACGCGAGTTCCATATGGCATGTCACAAATTGCGTGATGTGCCAGGCAATAGCTGAATCGAAACAAATTAGGGGGTTTCTCCTTATGCCAAGGGCTCAGGGGAACTAATATTGATTGCTTTACTGAGAATTGCCTCATTAAGCTAAAGCGACACATACCTATGCAGATACCCAGTGAGATCAAGTGGAGATCGCCTGGGCTGGGCTCCATCCTCCTGGGCTCTTTAGCACAGCAACATCTGACAATACAGTGAACGAAGTGTTCAGATGGTGGAAATTAGGACACCTATCCATGTTCTGTCCTCTTGACTCACACAGGGGGGTTACAAGATGAAATTACAATTGGACAAATATCTTACATAATTCAAGGTGCCACATTTTTTCAGTACAGGAATAGGACAGATTTCGAATGCCTACTAGCTCAACAAATCTGAGTTTTTTTCTTATAAACATCAGACACTGTTCATTAGTTATTATAAAAGACTTAATATTATTGGCAATGTTAATTGCCATGAATATTGTGCGCCATACAGAGAACTGCACCAGGTTTAGCTTTCGTGTTCATTCCCCACGCCTATAAGCATAACTTTCACTTTTTCTAATCTACCTTCAAGATAACCTTAGTATACCAGTTTTCAGTACTTTGCACGGCTGCTGTTAAACACAGAATTTAGTACAGTAAATGATTGACGTCACTTGATCATTCTTGTTACATCTCCGACTTTACCTTCCAAAGCATTCTTTCTTTTCAAGGTCTTTCTTGGTGTTGCATGAATTAAATTATAGACTTCCTTATATGCTTTACTGATATCAAATGTCTTTTTTATGCGCTGCAAACTGGAGTGTCATTTAGATTTCTTTGTATACTGTATGTGGCAATATCTTCAGAGAGCAAATAAAGTCAAAGTACATGTTTACAAACTCAGATCATGAACACAGTTTGCAGACCGCAGAGATACAGCTTTTTATTTGACCTCAGAATCTCCAACGGCAAGCAATGCATGATCATGTTATAATGTACACAACTGTATATGGTCTGTTTTCTGTTTGACATCTCCTGCCTCTTTGTCTTTTATTACACTCTTCCAACACATCAGTTCATGTGCCTAAACATCTTAGAATGATTAATGAAACACTTAAATATTTCTGGATTATTTTTATGATATTTTTTTATTATCCCAGTAGAGGAAGCCCAGATCAAGAGCTGGCTCTCTCTCTGTGGTCCTATACAGTGTAGTTCAAAGGTTAATGCTGTTCAGCACCTGTGTTGCTAAGTGTGTTAACTGTTACATGTGGGCTCACAGGAGCCAGGTATAAAGGACACATTGTTTAAGAACACAAGGCTGCATTCTGCCTGAATACTAACTTGGATACTTAAGTGTATTTAAAAAAAAATGATTTGTAGATAACACTCACTAATAACAGGAATTTAAGTGTGATATTCTGGAGTCAAATAATTCACAGTGAACCCTGTAATGAAATCTAAAGAAACACACAGTAGTCCTTGATACTGTGGAACAGGACACTGCTCCTCAGTAATCTGCCCATTGATTATCAGAAAGATGCTTATGCCTGGCTTTGAAACAATCCAGAGATCTATTAGCTGAGTTAGCACGTCTTTGGAAATGGGAGGAAATCGGGGGACCCACAGAAAGCCCACATGAACACCAAGTGACCATGTCCCCATCTAGAGCTCAACTCAGGACCCAAGAGCTGTGAGACAGCAGCTCTATAACATCATTCTATCATCCCTCAACAATGTAGTACAACCTGTGACCATTTTTTATTATTTAATTTATTTCCAGGGCATTCTGGTCATGCATACCCAAGTTCCCAAACCCCCTGCTAAAATTATGGATTTACAAAATTATAATCACAAACATAAAGCCTCTATTTTACTTAGACAAGCCTGATTTCACATTACCATAAACATGGTCGGTGCGGTGGCTGTGTGCCTAAGGATCTTGTGCCTGTGGCTGGAAGGTTGCTGGTTCGAATCCTGTGGCTGGCAGAGGAATCCTACTCTTAACCCTTAACTGTTAGGCCCTTAACCCCAACCACTTCACGGGCGCCATATAAATGGCTGACCCTGCGCTCTGACCCCCAGCTTCTCTCCCTGTCTGTGTGTCTCATGGAGAGTAAGCTGTGGTATGTGAAAAGACAAATACCTAATACAAGAAATTGTATATGGCCAATAAAGTGATCTTATCTTACTGCATCTCAGTATATTCTCTTCTATGTTTTTTAGCAGTAGAACAAGCTATTCAGTTGTGTTGCTGAAGCCAATACCTTGGCTTCTTTCAAGAACGTTTAGCAAGATGTTGTTTTATCTTTCAAATTTTGTATTTCTTACAAATACACAGTACAAATTAAAATTTAAATTAAAATATCCAATTTGTACTATTTCAGCATTTAATCAGTGGAATGTAATGAGAACGTGACCTGGTTTAAATTGTTCTGAACTTACTTCCTACCCTGGTGTATCGTGGAAATACTTTTTCATTCCTGAAGTCAGATTGTTTTCATAATGCGAAGAGAGTGTTCCGCAGCACAAAGTGAATAATGGAAAGCAAATGCCCAGCTAATGCGGGATGATGAAGTTAAAGCTGTTCATTAATAACGTAGGTAAAAATGCGACACCAGAGTCCACAACACAAATTGATATTCAACATGGTGGTGACAGAGCAAGTCTGTATTGTCACAGCTCTCTTAAACGGTTAAGCATAATACACTCAAGGGCAACATGGTTTTACGAGAAATTGTCACAAAAGGCCCTAATTACAGACAATGACCATTCTGGTGAAGTGACCAAGGCTTTGGCCAACCAATACAGAATTGTTATTATGTAGAGCAAACACTTTCAGTAGCTAATTACATTTCATATGTTTAGATTTATTAAATATATTTCAGTAGGTAATTCGGTAAAGCAATACTTGCAAAAGATAATCATCATGTTAATTATTCATTATATGTATACATGAATGCTTAAGTCTTTATAAATAATTTTGTCAGTGTGTGCAGCTTTAACACTCATACAGAACTAAAACTTACAAAACCAGTTTAACCTCTCTTTCAGCAAGCTGTTCAGTAAAACGCACTCTCATGATGCTTTTGCCCAGGAAATCTCAGTTATTGCAAAATGCCATAACTTGGAACAGAAACCCACACAACATCTCAAACAAAACAGTCTACCAGACTGCAAATATGTTTTTTGCTAAAACACCTAACTATAAGTTTAGGAATAAATTCAGTTAAAATACTAACAAAATCAAAATCTTTAATAAACAACAGCCCACAAGGGTGTCTTTCTTTAAAAGTGTCAATACAGACTATCCTGTGCTTAAACTGCAGGTTTATCAAATACATTCACTTGGAGCGCACTGTGACATTCTGAAATGAAACATCTCTCACAGTTGAATCCCAAGGCTGAGACAGGGCAGAAGAGTGTTAATGAAAAAACATGTGTGAGCTGGCTAGAAGCAGGTAAAACCCACAAATGAACATCACAAAGAGCAAAAAGACAGCATTAAGATATTGTCTGAATAACTTTCAGTTTGCTTTCTGAAATCAGATTCCCAACATAAAAAGAAACAAAAGCTTTCATGAAACATGTGTTACTTGGCTAATTTTAAAAGAACATGCATTAGGACCCATGAGGCTGTTTGCACAGGACTCTGGAAGAATATTAAAGGCAAAGATCTTACCTAGTGAAGTCAGTGCTTATGCTGTTCTATACGAACATCTTGATGATTATCCTCACACCCTTTAATGTTATACTAAGACCTGTGACCTGTCTTTTACTATGCTCTTCATCCAGAAAATAAAAATGATAAAAGCAGAACTTTTTATGCATTTACACAAATGAACTATACAGTACATTCATATAGTACTAAAGTTATAGCTGATTTTGCTCCAGATAACTGTCAGAAATCAGTATCTGCAGCAGCTTAACTAACAGAAGGCTAGGTTACATGGGCCTGTAACCCATGCACAGGGTAGATGTGCACAGAGCACTGTGAGAGAAAAACAGTTTTATATTTCCTTCAACAGGAAGTCAACACATAAAACTCAAAACAGGCAGGGAACAAATTTCATCAAAAGCATGAAAAAGCTGAATGCTTCATAATCATTCTTCACTTTCAGGATATAAACACAATGCAAGGCCTTTCCAATGTTTTTGTTTTGTTGATTACTGCTGATAATTCAGAGGTAAGTAATCACCTGACTTCTCTAAAATATCTTGACTGCTATTTACACAGATGAAAAATTATTCAAAGGATTACCGACGAACAGGCTCAGCTCACCCTGATGATAATTATTTTTATTAATAAACTAGTGAGCAATCTTGTCTCAGCCACTGGGTTCCAATAACTTTGTCTGAAGCAAAGTCTGTCAACTAAAGACACTTACAATAATTTGATACAGGCCCACCCTCTCAAATTGCTAGCAGGTTCAAGAACTGTAGGGACAGATTTCTGAACACATGATTTTTTGTAATCTGAATTCCCAAAACATCTCAACCACTGCAATGAGTTTATAGACCGTACCACCACCTAGATATTTGGTTCTTATTTGCATAGGGAAAATAATTCACTAGTTGATAATGCTCCTTGCAGGTTTCACTGCAGCATGGACTGGAACAACAGAGTACTGCAATTTTTAAACTGTGCTTGAAGATTATTTAATCAGAGTAGCTCTGAAAACCATCCTTTCAACACTCTTAAATGGAAAAGTCGCAGGACAGTAGATGCAGAATTTCAATGCATCACTTTTGTTCTTGTTCTGGCAGGATAATAACAGTCAGACTGGTCCAAGTGGAAAATAATCAAAGAGCTGAATGTGCAAAACTCAATGAAAGTCATTAAAAAGATATTTGGGCTAATTTGTCTTAAGCTCAATGTTGTTTTTTCCTTTATAATAATAAAACTTTTGAATTTGCTGAAGAGCTTTTAAGGTTTTTTAAATTAATATTTCATGAAAATGCAATGGCATCTGCAAAAGACAAACTCATAAATCAAGAGGACATTTTCAATATCTCATAATTACACAACAGTCCTTATCTCTCTCGTTCTCTTTCCCCTAATATAATACTCAGCTTTGCTAAAGGTGAAGTGGGGTCTTTGAAGACCCAGTCCCAAAGGTTTTAGAGCTCCCCTATCTTTCAAGGTTAGCTGGTTGACAAAGATACTTAACTGTGCCAAGTACTACGTCTACAGTATGACCACAGACACTGTATCTCAGTGGATCCTCCATTTAGCGTGGATGGCCAGCTGTGACCTTGTTACATGAAGCTAACAAAGATGTTCATACACAAGAACATGGTTAAAATTATGGTATAATTTAAAACTGGTATAATTAGTAAATTAGTTAAGTTTTCCACTTATTCACTTGTAGAAGATACTTAAATTCAAAACAATTCAGATAAAATTCAAGACTGGGAAAACACCTGACAAATGACTTAAATGTAGATGAGTGCAGAGTAGTACGTGCAGGTAGTAAAACACAAATGCAAAGATTAAAAAATGGGAAACACTGAGCTTGAAGAAACTGGTTATGTAAAAGGCTTAAGTGATTATGTTGACATCTTATACGCATTGTGGAAAAAATAAAAAAAGATCAGAGAGTGTTAAAATATTAATTTAAAAGTGTAGGGATAATATCTAGGGATATTATGTGTTAATAATGCATAATGCCGTTTTAATAAAGACAACTTTAATGACTTTAGAATATTGCAAACTTTTACAAGATTACAAGGGAACCTGATTCAAAGCATTCAAAATTGTTAAAGACAATGACAAAGTCAACCCAAAGGACCCATTAAGAATAAGAATTCGACCATTAGACAGCAAAAGCTGGAGTTTGTTGCACACATTGTGAAAGTCACATGCATTCATCCTCTGTTCTGTTAACCCAGAAAGATAGCAGTACAACTCAAATGGGTAAGAACTTAAAAAGAAAATGTTCTGACCTCAAAATAGGTCTTGAGCAGGACGGAGGGCAGTATTTTCAATATGAGGTGTTGTCAAACACATTCTACATTATTAGTTGTAGATGCTCTATTTTCACCAATCTAAAAAGCACATGAAACCACAATCTGCAGATGGCAATGACAGACTACAACAGCCTGCAAAGGTGAAAGCAATTTGTTCAGCTCAGTCATGAGTAAAGACGGATAATAATTTAGTTAAATGAAATAATACGTTTATGGCTCTTGGACTCCACTGGTACAGAGGAGCGAACACTGTAGAAAATAAAACATCTTCTCTTTTCACTGCTCATATATACGCTTGTTATAGAACACACATTTGCAGTGAATATATTCACACAAATTCAGCAATAAAACTCAAAACCAATGATCATGCTAGCCAGTAGGCCAATCTTTATGCACTACAGACTACAAGCCACAACAAACAAATAGAACATATTGTAAGCTTGACAGTGAAAGCATGATGGGAAAAGTAATCTAGTGAACTCAGGAAGACTGAATGTACCCTCCCCTGCTTAATAATGATGCTGTCCACTGGCAATGACATCTCAGTAAAACTGTGGGTCACACACTCTGGTAGACTCTATTGTTTCCATGTTGAGAGTAAATAGCTAACAATCTTGATTACTTTCTGTACTGTTTTACTAAGTACTTCACATTATAAAAAAAACTCTGGTGTTTGCCTTTTGAGTTTAGTCCCAAGAAGAGCACAATTTGGACATAATTCGGAATTATATGGAACAGGAGGTCAATTTGAAAGCAAGGCTGTTAGAAAAACAAAACGACATGAAACTTCTGCAGTGCCGAGAGAAATCAGTCTCAATCTCAAAACACTCGATCTCTGCGCAGATTTTGTGCCACTTTCTGCAATCCCAGGAAAACCACAATAAAACCAGTCTTAAAGAATGGTACATAAACTCTGCAGAACTCAAAGCAAAAGTAACAACGCAATAATGCAGAGCTTTACTCTCAGAAATAAAGGCTGGCATTTCCCTCTTCCAGCTGCCTCATACAAGATTTTAAAATATTAATTGTATAATAATATAAACCTTTCCTCCAGGGAAAGCATGGCGACAAAGACTGTCCCTGGATGACAGCTGTTTATTTAACTGGAGGTATCCAGGGAGAGACCACTCATGTGAGGCCTTAAAGCTTCCTCTCATCCCACTGTGGCCTCAATGTGCAGACCAGCTGTGCACAGGGAGCTTCTTTGGACCACATTACACAAACTCCACCTGGGCCTCACTGCTTTTCCCCCTCTCAGATCTCTTCATCTTTAACATTTATTAATTCTTCTTGCTACTTAATACAGTAATATACAAGAGCCCTTGATTTGGACTGAAGAAATCACTTAGGACCCCCATCTTTATTTGAAAGCTTTGTGTCTATTACTTGCTCAAATGATCCTGAAACCAGCTTTTATAGGCCAGATTAAATGAACAACCAAAATAATATTTGTCACGGAAAGAAGGGCTTCTGTGACAGAAAAGTGCCGAAGACATTAAGCGTACAGCACTGCCCTGGCATCATTTCTGAATAATACAAGTGCAAAACAAATTCTGAAATAATACTTACAGTACAGCTTACTCTTACAACAAATGACTGCCATCGGCTTGATTCACAGCAAAGCAGCTGTTATTACAAGTCTGCCTGAAGAGTTCATTTAGCTACCAGACATCAGACAAGCACCATACAGTAAGTCCAAATAGACTTATCTAATATGCAAGTTCAATATTGTTTGATCAGAACCTTTAGAAGTATTTGATTCAGTACAAAGAGGGCTGTAAGCTTTTGAAAAGCTTTAGAGCCCAAGTAGATGTTTTTCTTTGCTAATCTTTTCAGACACTTTTAATCACCAATTACTTTTGGGTAACATATAAGAAAGGTTACAAACCCGAGGAGGTAATTTGACCCACAGCTTCTTTGATTGCTAGCTACTGATAGTTTGGAGAATCTCAAAAAGCATAAAGAAGCCCGGGTATCAGCTACTACAACATGGCCAGGCAGCTTGTTACAAACTCCTGTGACTCTTTTGTGTGAAATCATGCCTCCTGTTCTTATTTTTAAAGATCTGCCCCACACCCTCCCTGTTCAACCTGGAATCGCTTACAATCGCAGCCTTACAACTAAGGGAATCCTAACCCTTCACCAACACAGGAGATAAAAGGACCATGCACTCTTTCCTCCAAAATGCATCATCAAAGTCATCTGCTAAACTCCTCAGCATAGAGTGATACAGGAGTAAGTGACATCATTATCAGGGGTGCCTGGAAAGCCACAAGGATTTCGGCTGTATTAAAGTATTGGATACCCAGGACAGCCCAAGCCCTTCCAACGCTTATCACACTGATTCAGTTATGGATTACTGCTCTGAGTACAAGTGATTGTTGGCTATTGACTGGAACCTGCAAATTCCCAATCTAGATTATTATTATTAAAATTTTAGAATCTTATCAACACTTTCCCCCCAAAAATGAAAACACTTTACAATTGCACCAAATGGCTAATACAAAACAGACTAAAAAGTAAAAGAAAAAAAACATAAGCTATGTTTAATCGGGGCTACATGTTACAATACCCTCTAAAAGTACTGGGACTGCAAAGAATCTACACAAAACTTCTAAACAAAAAGTATTTCTCTTTGTGATCATGAGATGAATATGAATAAGCACCTAACATATGCTTTATTTTGGTTAATTCCATGCGTATCTTTGATCATATTAGAATTAATTTATTTCAAAAGACATTAATGGAAAGTGAATGTGTCAGAGTAAGTATTTGCTTGCAAATCCCTTTGATCTGCAACCACTTGAAATCATAAACTGTTTGGAAATCATGAAGCCACTCCGCCTTCTTGCCTTCGTGGGGCGTTCTAGCTTAATTCTTTCCTCAGTATGCAAAATGCATGATCACCTGCATTCAAATCTGGACATTGATTTGACAAGTATTACAAGTATTACAAGAACTTCCATTTTTTCTCCTGTTAATGAACTCCTTGCTTTCTTTGGATGTATGTTTTTAGGTCACTGGCATGTTGCATGGTGAGGCACTGCCTGATAAGTGCCTGAAAACCTTTTTGTCTTCTACGTATTCAGACTTATTGCTGTAAGGACAGCATGGAGGCAAAGTGGTTAGCCTTGCGGGGTGCTGGGGTCCTGGGTTCAACTCCAGACCTGGGGTGCTACCTGTGTGGAGTTTCTATGTTCCCATGGGTTTCCTCCAGCTCTGGTTTCCTCCCATAGTCCAATAACATACCGATAGGTTAATTGGCCTCTGGGAAAATTCGTCTTAGTGTGAGTGTGTGCGTCTCTGTGTTTGCGTATCTTTGTTTGACCTATAATGAACTGGTGTCCCATCTAGGGTGTACCCTGCTTTGCACCTAGTGCTTACCAAAATAGGTTCCCGCTCCACTGCAACCCTAAATTGGAAGAAACCGTTAGGAAATGGATGAATGGATTTTTCCATTAACGTCAGAATTCATTCAAATGCAGCCATCATTCATTACACCAGTAATAAAGACAAGTGAGCCAGTTCACAGACAGCCATAAATTTAAACTTTTCTGTCCCAATACTTTCGGATAGCACTGTACAGTATGTTTACCATGCTATATTTAAAGTCATGCACACTAAACTAAAAGAAGTCAGAGAACGATAAACTGTCTGACTTTTCTTCAATGTTATGATGTGATACATAGACTTTTTAGAAGTAGAAGAAGGGACTTAGAAGTTTTAGTCCCTTCAAGCATCTTGGTGCAATAACCCACCCTCCTCTCCCCAACACACACAATCAGATTAGTCTACACAATAACTTTTTCTAATAACTGCTGTTTGTTATTTGCTTTCTTTGATGATTAAACTTTTCTAGCTGTAACAGACATATTTCATGAGTTCGTCAGAGCAGTTTAGCTCAGGTCACATCTACAACTTAAATACAAAAATGTTCTGCCTTAAATGACATTAAGATTCCTGAAATTACACTAATCAATCAACATCTAGGATATTTCAATTGCAGGAGTCTGTTAAATTAGCAGTGTCATAAATCAAGTTTATTTAAATAACTTTTTTATGCATAAATGATTCTAACAGCTGCAAAAAGGTGAAAGTACTGATTATAAGGAGAAGACAACTGAAACATTTTTATACACTCCACCAAACTCATTAACCTCAAAATGACTACAACGCTGTTATACTGTATGTAAAAGATCAACACATAATATGAATTTGCTAACATAATAAAACAGCTTGCTTCTTATAAACATCTTGCCAAATCAAACTGCTTTGCTTGTTCTATCCCCCAGAAACAAATATAAATTCCTTTCCTGTACATCATGCGACACTAGTCATGTAATTTATTTCTCCATGTGGAGCATTGTGGGTAAAACCATCCACTAAGTAAAGGCTAGAATAAGTAAACACAGAAGCTCTAGTCAGGTTTATTAACTTCACCAGCTGTAAGGCATTTTTTTCAGATGGATATCACTAGGTTTCAACTTAGAATAACAATGTTATAATAAAATGTGGCAATATAAATAAAATAACAATAAGAGGAAATAAGTGGTGTCTTAAACAACAGAGAGAATCATCATGGATTTTTAAAAAAGATTTTACCACCTAATGGGCTCAATGATAAAAAGGGCTTGATACTTTTCTTGTAGTCTTTATAAAAGATTCCACATGGCCAATAACTAAATTTGTTGAGTATGTCTGATTTATTCTATTAGGATGGTTAGCCTCTTTAAAACGATGGGCATCTTATTGGAGAATTTAAAGGACTCGTTTATTACTTAGAACAGTTAGGAATTATCAGATATTATATAAGCCATAGTAACATAATCTGAACCTGGCAGACTTTAAGTATTTAAGTAATTAAGTATGCTTTGAATTTTTAAAAACAAAATACACTATAGCCATCAATTAATAACTTGATGGATTGCAAGAGTAAAAACAGATTTCAAAGATTTTTGTTGCGGTTTGCAGACCTCCTGTAGTTGTGTTACAATCATTCATGAATAATGAATAAGCTCTCAAGTGTCCTAAGGGTTAAGGTCACAGGTTGAACTCCTTGATGCAGATATTTCAGGATTAGGACTGGCTCATATCTTTAGTCCAGGCGTGGCCAACCCTGGTCCTGAAAACCTACAATCCAAAAGTCTTTTATGGGTCATCCTTAAATCATCACTTTAAAAAAAAAACTAGATTGATGCAAGTGTTTATCACTTACATAGGTGAGAGATCATTCTAAATTAGAATTAAAATACCATCCCTGTCACTCTCAAGAGTCACAGCTGGCCATTCCTGACTGGTGGACTGTGTCCAGGATTCCCTATGCAGTAGTGCAGCTGAGTGTAATATTAAACCATGGGTGCAACTCCAATCCTCAAAGGTCAGGAACAGGCAGATTTTCTAGATCAACTTTGCAAACCATTAAATTAACCCAGTTAAATAACTGATCTGCTCTATAGGCCATCAAGAGCAGAAGTGAATAAAATGGGTGATTATTGCAAATGTCAAAATCTGTTTTTAAATTTACTTTAAATGCTAACTACATACATTACTTTCATTCACAGGATCAATTACATAACACCTGAAATGTACAGTGGGTGCTGACAGACTGGATCACAATTGTAACAATGGCAGTTCCCAGAATGCAGCATTATAATCACTGCGAGGTTCTGCAGTTCTCCACAGAGCTCATTTCTTATTATAACATGTGGATAGAGATTTGGATACTGTCTTTTTTAGTGCCACTGGCTGTGTAAACTGTCACTGTAAGCTTTCAGGAGTTCTCTCCTTATACACCTGTTTTGGGAGCGAAGTTTTCAGCAAGTTCTCACACACACACACACACAGCAAGAGTCCACACACACAGCAGCTGTCTAATCAGGGTGACTGCACAACACAGGAAATGTACAGAAAATTATAAACAACTGGCTAATCAACTGGAAGACAGACTGTCAAACTCTATTCACAATGTAGCTTGGAATGAAGTTACACAGAAGGTTTGGGTTGCAGTGTTGGTACAGAGTCTGTGCTTTTTACTTGATCTCGTTACTTCAAAGCTCCAAGCTTACTCCAAGAGGAAGGATTCCTTACACAGCCACTCATAATAGTCAGCTCACTTGCTAAAGTTTCAGGACGAAAACGAGGAGCCTCGTTTGCCACACCTTGTGGTCTTCAAAGGAAGGGTTTCACTACAGACATCCCTCCACAGAGCACCCAAAGTGGGGAACAAAGAGAATCTGGAGGAAGCCACTTTTTATCAGAGTACATTGCTTAAAGAAGCGTTGCACTTTCTTTCACAGATGTGTGTGTGCGTGCTTCCACAGTCTCCCAGTCTGAAAGCAGCCTGTCAGGGGGAATGCCGCGACAATGTGAGAGAGAAATCCAGAGCTGTCTGACCACATCTATGGTCACTGGGTCAATTTAGAACCTGGGCACACGTTTAAGAGTTGTGGTGAGGAGTACAGCTTGTAAGTAGAATCAGACCTTTTAATATAATTGGTAGGAGTTTTATCATTGTAACTGATGAACTGTAAGTGGATAAAGCCTGGGCAAAGCCAGCAACTGCCTCATTCAATATTCTCGCAGAAAGACTGAGTGTCAAATAACAGTGGGATATTACCATGTTGCTGCCAGTCTTCACTCCAGGTCTTTGACACAAGAAGTCCTGCAACTTCTTTCCTTCACCCCTGCTGACAGGGAGATTAAAGGGAGCCATAATCATATTCAGCGGTATTCTGCCGATTCCTCCTCTCTAGAATAATAAAATCTCGGATGGTGTTGGAAATCCACTGCACATTTTCTTGTGAGGTGCATCCTGGCTCCTCTGGGAAACTAGGTTCAATAAGCCTGTAGAGCGTTTTATTAGCAAGTGCATAACAATTAAATCACATCCCCAAAGGAAACTGGAATGTAATGTTAAATAGCTGAGAAGTGACCAAGCTTTGAGAATTACTATTGCATTATAAAATCATAAACACTTAGTACATATTTAATCAATATAAAGTAACTTTCAAATACAAAGACTGAAATATAAATCAATATGTACACGTATATTCAATACATTGAAATGTTTGCTTTTCTCTGTTTTTGCTTTTTCATGTACAGTATGCTTTTTTTGTACTTTCCTACTTTCTCAGGGATGGCTTCAAAAAGCACAAAAACAGATTTTAAAACTATGCTATGTAGAAGTTGTAGTTTAGGAAGGGGTTGTACTTACAAAGCAGGCTAGGAAAAAATTTAGCATAGCAGTCAAAAACTTGAAATGATCAAATGTTGCTTACACAATGTTACAAAAATATAAAGCTTTCAGGTTCAAGCTAAAACTAACCATGGTAAAAAGTGAATCTAATTCCTTTATAACTTAAAAAATAAACTTTATAAAACATACAATAATAAGACTAACTGATGATCAATGACTCATTAGTTAGTCATCTTGTTTAGTCCTTAGTGATTTTGGGAAATCAGGGCTCAAGTTATTCATAAATGTAATTTTTTGTAAAAAAGTTAACAAGCACAAATATAAACAATTTGCATCTCTCCCATGAAACAGAAAGTAAACAGTATGACATATACTGATGTGAGTAAATATATATATATATCATAAACGTATGTAAGGGTGTGAAATAATGCTGTCAGGATACAAAGCCTAGATAAAAATGCTACACTGTACACCATGCCTTTAAATCTATATGCTGCTAAGATTTTAGAAGCGCAAAGTGTACTGTATATCAGTGAGCTCAAACTCTGTTCCTTTAGGTTCTCATGTATATTGTTCCAAGCTAATTAGGCATTTAAACAATTAATCTACTTATTTTCTAAATTAAATATATATACAAATTTTCTTAAGGTCTTTTACAGTTGATTATCTAATATATTTACTTCATTAACGGTTCAGTAACCTATAAATCACCACAGTGCCTGGTCAGATGTATGCCAATTATGCAGATAATTAAACAATTAGACCAATTATAACTGAGACTGTAGGGTAGATAAAAACCAGAAGTCACCAGGTCCTCCAGAAATTGAGTTTGAGACTCCTGCTGTATATGAAGACCTCATGTGTCTGGAACTTCATTTTAACACAGGAACAGCTACCCATGTGTTGTAACAGGCTCAATGCCTTAATGAGCCTAACACCATGATCTCAAAGAAGTTCAACAGTACAGTCAGTCTTCATTACTAACTCAGGCAACGGTCAAACTCGTAGCCTAAAAAAAGGAAACGTTTGTTGCCTTTATGTAATAATCAATCCTGACACCAACACCATATTACAGCAAACAAAAGCCTTCTTAATTTTCAGCATCAGAGAGGCTTTAAAATGACCCTGCTTGTTTCCCCTTCCTTTTAGAACCCGTGTACAGTATGAACTACGTTGTTGGAAAAAGGGAAGGACAGCAATACAAACCACAGCACAAGCTAGCACAATAAGACCACATTTTTTAGCTGTAACTCACAAATTATTACCACAGCCCTGACCGCTGAACCTTCTTCCAAAAGAGTAATCGGGACAGGCTGTAGAACTAGGCTAAACATCAGCATGCAGAAATCTTCAATGAGTTTCTAGTAGTCCCTGCCAGGAACAAAAGGTTTCAATCTAGACTGGAGAATCTATTTTACTCCTGACCTGTTTTGGATTGAAGTTCAGACTTCAGGAAATGAAAGACCAGGGAAGGTGCTCCAAAGAACTATTAAAGCCATGACCCCATAGTCTGTGTACAGAATGCAGTTCATTGTCATTTCACCCTTCCTAGCTACTGACACCCTGGCCACTACTTCTGACCTGTAGCAATTCTATCCCATTGCAAACACATTTAAGATTATTCCTGCTAATGCGCTGACTGCATTTCAGACAAAATAACTGTAGTATTTTAGTACTATATTTAGTATTTCATTTTAAACACTTCAAAGCTAAATGCACTAGAAACATTTCAGAATTTACTTGGATATAAGGTTTAGTTTAAAGGTGATTCTGAATGCCTGGTGCTCCTGTTCTTCCTACATTCTGTGTGTTTGAGGGCACACAATACACTAATTAATAACATTTAGCTCACTGGCCTTGTAAGAAGGCAGTAGGTTCAGAGACAATGAATGTTGTTGTCTGAACTACACTTCCCAGAAAGCTGTGGGGAATGACCTGTCATCCTTGGTCACGACTTGTTAGTAGGAGACAACCTGAGAGGTGACAGTTTAAAAACCAGGAAGCTGTCATCTGGTCTGACACTACTTTGCTCTTATATGCCTGAATAAGAACCAGGCAAGCACTGAAAATAAATCCTTTTACGACTGACCAGTGTGTTAAAAGACCACATGATTTTCAAGATGACACAGAGCATTGTTCTCTCAGGAATACGTCATAATTGTGCCTGAGATACAAGTCACTTGAGACCTGACCTGGTTCAGAATTTAGGAGACATAACACAGTATACTCCATCATGCTGCTGTGGATTAATTCATTGTACAAATGCAGCAGATTGCAGCAGAAGAACAAATAAGGTAGAACTATTGTATCAAAAACCCTTCTCAAAAGGACTTAAAATGGCCATGTGTTTATATTATTTCATATACTTATTATGAGTCACTTCCTTTAAAGAAGCCTGATAACAAGACTGGGCGCATGTGAAACGTGCATGTGTCACTTACTAAATACAGCTGAAGTTTTGAAAACGCACAGCGATTTTCATTAAAACACACGTTCCATCTTGGAGGTCGATTTGAACAATGAAAACAAATTACTGAACAATGCTGGCAACAATCCATGCCTCTTCAAATACAGGTGAAATAATAACAGTATGGTTGCCCTTTAAAGCCTCAAAGGACGAAAGCTGTTGCTGTAAAAAGCAATTGTATTCATGCTGCATGATGCAAGCAGTCCATTTTCTAACAGGGAACAGGTCCCCCCTACCACTATGCCTCCTTCTCTCCTCCAGTCCTAGGCCATGTGAGGAGACAACTTTCATATGTAATTGCTGCTGTCAACAATTGCTATTAACCAATTTTCACCATTAAGATTTTTCTAACAGAAATTACAAGCTGCAAGGGGAGTAGGGCAATGAATTGTACACAGTGTACAGCAGAACAAGAATTGGGGCTGGATTCAATCATTAAAGAGGTTCGTTCTGTGCATGTAAACAGTCAAGTGCAATTCTATTAGTCTTTTTCCGTTATTGTTCTCTTTTGATACACCGGGCCTAACATAAAACTAAAAACTGGAGAGATGATTTATTGACTGGTGGGTTCTAAAATTGACTCTTATAATATTAGAAAATGCAAAACCTCTTTTTTATGAGTATTCCAGTACACAGTGGAAGCAGAAGCACTTATTACAGCAATCTCATAGTCAGACATTGTACAAATGACAAATGTATATACTATACTTTCTTTTCAAAGATAAACATTACACACCCTTTTTATATAAGATTCCTTTCAAAACCAACTTTTGGTTGATGGTATCTGTTCAAGCTATCAAAATCCATCCTTCTTCTCGGATTCTTCTGAGCTATCCACTTAATTGTGAAACTAGAATGAAAATACTTAGGCTTTTATTTTCTTTAAAAAAAATTTCTGCATGAATGAATTTCAGTCATATAAAATTAAGTATGAACACTACTGATGATGCAATAAGGATGACACATTTTGCACAGCTGATAAAAGGGAAAATTAAGTGCATGTTAGTTGGTCATATTCCCTCAAGTAATATTTAAAACTGTTGTTTTTTCTTTTTTTTAATGTCACTTACACATGCAATATTTGCAATTATTTGATGAACCGCATTGCATCATTGGAAAATGTACATGAAAACCTTAAAAACACATTGCACAAAGACAGTACAACAACAGTACCTGGATTTTAATAGTTCAGGTAGGTAGCTGCGTCAGCATGCCTAGGCTGCAATGGAACAAGTAATATGTTTATTCCATGCTGAAAAGAGAAAAAAGAAAACAACATTTCGGCCGTAGAGCCTTCTTCAGGTGTCAGGTGCTTCAGGTGTCCACACCCCAAAGAAGGCTCCATGGCCGAAACGTTGTCTTTTCTTTCTTCTCTTTTCAGCATGGAATAAACCTATTACTTGTTCCTGGATTTTCATGACCACATCAGAATCTGTTTATGCATTAATGTCAACATTTTTTACCAATAAAACTACAACTACCAGTACTCTTTGTATTTTCAACAGATTGGCAAGAAGACTGAAGATTTGCTTTAATTTAGTCCTTAATAAAACCATATGCCATCTGCAATCACTAAAACGCCTAGCTGAACAATTCAATAAACATGTATCAATTAAACTCCCCTTAAATATAACGCGATCCCCTAAACAATACACATGTAGAATAAACCAAGTAAGGCCATGTGACACGGCTTGTGAGAAACAGCTCCCTTACATTCTCAGGGTTTTTTATTGTGTAGAAAATCTAGTACGCCATAATCATTTTCTGATATTCTGATGTTTTTTGAAGCTCTGTAATGAAACCTGCAGTGTCTTAAATGCTTATGCTTGCAACTCTCATTTCTATTCCTGATCTACAATCCAAACCTACCCACAGCACAATCCCAGACTGCTGAATCAAGTCCAACAGTGAGAGAAGAGCGCTTGCCAGAATGTAAATGATCTGAAGAATCAATGCTCTCCCCAACCTCAGTCACGCTGTATTCAGCATTATGATCTGACTCTAATCCACTTTGTGACATGTTTATACATACAGTTCAGCACACAGAGACAGGGTCAACCAAAGATTTTACATTCCAAGACACAGTCAATTTCCTAAATGCAACTTGAATAACAATCTGTCTTATAACAACTGCCTGCACGTCTGTGCTTCATGTCTGTAGCGTCTTAAAGTCAGCGTATTCTTAAATGGCAAAAGTAAAACATTTTTCGGAAGCCACAATATGTTTCCTCCAGGTCTTCAATATCGTTTTCTCATGATTACAAAGCACACAACACACACAAGCTCCATTTGTTTTTTTAAACATCTAGATACAAATGAAGGATGGAGTACTTTCTGGGTAATACTGCATATTTCAAGGAAAACGTTGTATTTAACAATGGCCATAGCTCCATATAGCATTTACACCCACACACACTAGATTGAGAGAGAGATTCCAAGTTTATCGGTGCATGTCCTTAAAATACATAAGGAACAAAATGACAGAGACACATGAAACATGAGACTTGAATAGCTTACTGCTGATTTTTATAATTCCACCCTCATTCCTTATGGTACAGTATTTTGTTTTCAAAAGCAAGCCTTGTACTCCTTCATTTCTGTTTACAGTAAGGACACGTTGTAAACAAGAAACATTCAAATCAGCATCTTTTATGCTTTAAGTTAGTTGTGAGACACTTCTGTTTTCTCTCGTGGGTTTAATTACAATGCATTAGGGGTTCATATGAGATAATTCCACACCAATAGCTTCTGTGCTATTCTCTTGCCTCATCCTATGCATAAGTACCGCCACAGCTACACCCAGTGAGAAGATGGAAAAAGCTCATAGTGCAGCCTACAGAAGGCCCTGCTCAAGCACACGTCACTGTGGACTCATCATTCATTCCCCACTTTCGTCAAAATACACCAAGAGAAGAGTGCAACTGGTTTCGCAGTGAAAAGCAACTTGATAGATAATCCAATGTGACTGTATCAGACAGCTCATGCTAACTGATGGCAGCGCTTGCCATTGGTTGCAATGGTTCTGTACATCGTACCGAGAGTCTTCATCTGCCATGTCGGCAACACACACCAATGACATCAAGCCTTCAAAACAAAGCTACAGACAACACGGTTGAAGCATTATGCATGGAGACCAATGAGACTGTTAGAAACTACAAATTGAAACAGAATCTTTTGCAAGTTCAGAAAATGAAAACCCTTTGGGATGTCTGATGGTAGCTATAAAGGATTTTGCCAGTTGCGCTACCTTCAGAAAGCTTCAGAATTTCAAAACTGCTTTTCCAAACACAATAAAGAGCTATACTGAAGGTTAAAGCTGAGGGAATTTTCCTCCAGTTTCTTGCTAACAAGGACGCACAGATCTTTAAACTGTATCAGGATCAGGGGCAACCAATTGTAGTCCTGAAGGTCTGGAGTCTAGTAGATTTTAGAAGTACTTTATATTAGTGACTGATTAACACGTACATGTTGACTGATTTGACTTCTTAACTAAGCAACTTGTACATTTAATCTCTTATGTTCAAACTCTATTGTCTAGGAATTGACTACCACTGGCTTGAGAAGTAAATTTCTTTTAAAAAAAGGCTGATTTCTTTATATAGTTGGAATTACTGATTGTAACTTGCCTAAGGAATGAATCTTTATAGTTTCTACACGTTACGCATGCCTTTAAACAGTATCTTACTGGTAAGGAATGACCCAATATCTGTCCAAGGACTCCGCGATAGAAGTTTTTGTGTCACACTGACATTTGTAAACAGTAAACGGCAAAACGACACTGGCCTTCAGCGTAAGAAGAAATTAAACTCGAACTTCTTGAATTACTCCTGACAGTTTCAGTTGCTTTCAAACAGCACCAGAAATGAAGTAATGCCAGTCAGGGTGGAATTATGAATATATGTAAATCAAAATTAAAAACCTCTACTTGTCAATGTTATTCTAGCACAAATGAGACACTGACAACCTGCAGAAAGCAATTTACTGTCCAGACCTACCCCCCAGAAAGTTGCGGAATGTATTTACATGAACAACGCAGTCTATACTGTCATTTACCATTTTCAATTAGTGATTCAGTCAGTTAATACATTAATAAAACTGAAACGTTATGTTGCTCAAACCGAGACCTCTGTATAATGCCAGGTAGTGTTGATAGTTTCTTACACGATCCTTCCATTACTAGGCTCCGCAGTTGCTTTAAATTCTTGGGTCAGTTAATAATTACGATCATTTAGAATACATACAGAAATGAAGTTGTTTCCAACAGCTGTGGCACTGCAGAATACCATCATACAGCTATTTGTATATTTACTGCTATACATTTGGGAGACCCATACATGAGCAGCAACGCGAACAAGTGCAGATTCTTTGCAAGGCGTATAGAGACGGTAAACTCACGGGGCGTACAATACATACAGTATACAGTATACACCACAAGGTTCAATCGCATTCTTTTCACTCTTGGGGTAACAATTGACATATGCATTCTATACAAAAGAAGAATCCTTATTATTTAAAACAGAGATAATACACATAATTGTTCATAATACTGAAACTCCAAAGTCCAATAATCGAACCAGAAGTTACATAGCTCAAACACCTTATGCTGCCCCCACAGTCCTTTGTAACAATGATTCAACTGCAACCAGAAAAGCCTTTCTATGAGAACGATCTATGCTGGACTCGAGTCTAAGCACGACGTAACAAGCAACGTGTTTTCGAGAAGTTACACTGCTGCAGCATAATGCAATGTGTACGAATAGATAAATGACAGCAATACAATAGCTTTTATTTGTCTCTCACGTCTTCCTCAATAACACGTCATTACTAAACCTGCTTTTAAAGAATTACCACACGGTTGACTACGTCGCTCAAAGCAACACTCGATCTTGGCCGCTTCTCCTCAGCCGTCGAAAAATGAACATTTAAAAGTTAAAATATAATCCGAAAGAAAACAAAATGAACATTTACTTAATCGTATTGCCACCTGTGTGCATCTAGCTTAAGTGTCTCAAATAAGCTCATGGCTTCTTGGTACACAAAAACAGATTCAAACCATTTTTACGTTAAAAATACGAGATGTGTTCAGAAATTCGTTATTAAGCTTGGATTTGCCCGTAGAGATAAGGTCTATAAAACCATGCATGCATAAGTACTGTATGGGTTAATCATAAAGTGTGAGATCATGCAGTTAATGAAATACATATTACAAAGTTTTGGGAGGTGGGTCAGGGGACCGTATCAATACTCAAACTGCATCAACCTTCCTGAATGCAGCATGGTACTACTCATAGTTAGCCACAGGGAACTCACCGGCAGATCCACGTTCACATCTGTCCCATCCAGAAGCAGGACTCTGCACGTTATCACCGACTTGCTGTTTCCCGCAGCGGGGATATGAACGACTGCTCCCCCGCTCACCACAACCGGGGTGTGAATGAATTGCTGTTGATGAGCTTGAAGTGCAGCGATACCCCCACCTCCTCCTCCACCGGCCACTCTGCTCCTTCCGTCTCGCTCATCCGGCGTTTGGTACCTTCTCAATGACCGTCTGCCGAAGGTCCGACGCAGAAAACCCATCATCTTCGTTTCTTTCCTTTCCTTCTCCAAGGACCAAGGTCCGCGTTACTGTGACAACCAAACCAACCCCAGACTAGTATATTTTAAACACGTACAATGCCTTAATTCCAAATACAACGTACTGTAAGTACACCACCGACAGTAAGAAAAAAAAAGACTGTTGGTAGTACTACTTCTTTTAAATCCGGATACTTCCTAAGCCGAATGCAATAGTTGCGATACTCCCATGCAGATGTAAATAATAATGCAATCCAAACGTACAACGACGTAACAAATCAGTCTCCTGTTAATTTATATTCCTCCTGCTTGACCTGGAAAACAATGCCCCCAAAAATGTGTAACCCGTTTATATTTTCCTCAGCAGCTACTTGTCGCAAGTTCTCGTCACCTGCTGCTGCTGCTGCTGCAGTGATTGATAGTTCCAGAGTGGCGGACCTAGTTACCCCGACCGCCTCTCCTCACAGTGAGAAAGCCCAAGCCACTGGGAACTCCGCAGCCTCAGTCACTTAACCTCGCTCTCTCTCCCTTCCTCTTTTTCCCTCTCTCTCTCCACCGAAACCGATTGTGACTCTCACAGGTAACTCGACCAGAGGAACTGGACAAACAGCTTGCTTTGCGCCTGCGTTAAACCAATATAAAAGCGTTCATTGGAAAGAGGTCTCTGAGCTAGCGGCATCTGCTGGAGAATAAAATTAATACCTTTTTCCTATGATTAATGATGAACGTAGGAACATAATGCCGAAGTAGCACTCTATTAATATTTACACTTACATGTGTTTTCAAGGGACTCGGCTAGTTACAAAACATTGAATTGAAGTGATGAACGGTGGTTAAAATGTTTTGCAATTCGGGTATACCGAAGCAAGACTACAAGTTCTCGACCTCAATTCTGAATGTAACCACGGTTAATTTCAAACCACATAGCATATTTGTAATTTGCACTAGAAATTCTCTTAAACCGTAATGACTGCCATATCCACAGCAGACTTCAAGGAATCATCTTGTGTAAGACAAAAGTTTTCAAATGTCAGAGTAATACTGAACACCGTCTTAACGCTTTTTAAAGCTGAATTTGAGCGTTTCGGTTAATTCTTAAATTGTTCAGACCTAGTCTTGTAAATTGGCACACTGTCATGCAGTAGCTATAGGACTGATTCAGCCTTCTCCTCTGGGTTCCGTGGTGAATCCAAATCTCATCACCAATAACCGTACAAGACAAAAATAAAACTCAGGTATTTCAGTCTTGTGAGCTGAGGTTTCACAACACACATTTAGCAGAATGTTTGAACATAACAGGGTACTGTATGTTAACGCCAATGACAGAAAAGCCAAAGCTCCTTGCATACTGAGCTACAGTCATTTAACAATCAGACATTATCATGGTTTCTACAGTACGGCTTTGTCTGGGTGTCATCCAGACCTGGCTTCATTTTCGATTGGTTCTGTGCCACTTTTAAACTTCTTTGCCGTTTACATCACTGTAGAAAAATGAAGGACAGCTTGCCTTAATCCAGTAATTGTGTGAGAAAAAATACATTTCTCCATTTATACAAACGTGTTGACCATTGCTCAAGGTTTGAACAGGCCATCATTTAACGACCCTAGAAAGAGCAGAATGTCTTTAGTCATCTACAAATGGAAAAACAAACAGAAATCAAGGCATGATTTCAGCCTTCAATAATGAAAAGGAAATGGGCAGCAGTGACAACCTGAGTATTTGACTTACAAAACGTTTTTAATGCCCCTTGAAGTCGAGTGATTAAAGTAATCAGTCTTACAAAATCATTACTTAGCAAATTGATTTTGAATTTCCTATCAGGAATGCTAATTACAGAACAAAGGAGAGAATCAAGGAACTATTTATGTGGGAAAAATGTTGTATAACAAGAGAGAATAAAGAGATATTTCTGCTTTTTGGGAAAAAAACACTTTTAAGCTGCAGAAGTTCAAACATGCTGTATTTCTTTTCATACTTACATCTTTCTGCCATATCATGTGTATTTCTTAACCAATTATTTTCAGTAATCATCTATAATACTAACTTTTTGACTTTAACATATGCGCCTTTGAAAAGAATCAGCAGAGTACGAGTGCTGCAGTGCTTTGAGAACTAGTCAATGCTAAAACTCCATGCATGTAAGTACTACACCTATGATAGCAAGAGAAATTAATTGCTGTTTACTACTAATAAGATAATAAGATTTTTCATTACACATGAGAGGAGTGTGATGTAAGGGGATGTTAGACAGATCCCCAGTGTCTCCAGCTTCCTGGTGTTTCACAGAGCCCAATTCTCTTTTACAAACAGACCAAAGTATGCACCATTTTGTCCTGTAGGAAATTCAATTTTACTAAATGTTCAGCACCAGTAACTTGCAACTTAAACACTGTAGTGGATTATGATCAATTGAAAGGCTGCTATCACACAAAACATCAAATATTGCCTTCTTTATATTTGTTGTATTCTGCGCTCAGTCTTTAAGATTTTGAGATCTACAGTACAGAAAATGGCCAGCGTCTGGAGAAGAGAAAGTGATTTTCACTAACAGGAAATGTCCAGTTCTACCTCCCAATCCAAGCATTTCTCTGTAGTTACAAATTTACCCAAACCCTTACAGTTGTACCCATAAATACAGTTGGGTATTTAACTAGTGCAATTTGGATGATGTGCCTTTACATTACAACTCCAGTGTCTCGCCTGGGTCCAGAACCTTAATCTTTGCTCCACACACTGCTCTCAGGACAATATGCAACAAGTTTGTGATCTGTTTCCTGTGTCCAAAAAATAGTTTAAGCCGGGGCCTCTATGACGGTTGTTCTTTGCAACGATGATTAGCATTGTTATTATAATTCCAGGTATTCATACAGCACTTTTCATCCCAAAAGATTTTTAAGTGCTTCACATACAAGAGGGGACCCACTTCACCCACCACTGAAGTGCAGCACTTACCCTGGTGACGCACAGTAGTCATTATACCCCAGCAATACCACAGCAGCGCAGGTAGAAAAGTGAGAAATTGCTTCACCAATTGAATTAAGATACATTTATAGATTTCTGAGAACTTTTCAAGAAACTGGATGCACTGAATAATATAAATATAAATATTATACTTCAATGTTATTGCTATTGTGTCTTCTAGATAGCACACTTCTGGCATACTGAGTACAGTAAGTAAGAGAGTTGGGGTAAGGTAAAATGCACAACCTCCAGAGAGTGGATTCAGTTGAAAGAAACGTGAATTACTTGAATGCCCCCTCTTCAGGCATTCAATATCTTTCTTTATCATTAAGAATTAATGTCCATACCATAATATAGTAAACAATAGGCACGGTTTATTAATACAAATACAAAAAATATTGAGATTTTTCTTTCTAGCTTTCTGAAACCATGCCCAGCAGGCCTTTAAATATTTATATTCCCATCAGAAGAAAATATAAAATTGTGTGTGTGATGTGAAGCTTAGCAAATGTATTATCAAACATGCAACAGAAGTGTCAGAAAAAGAGAATACAATTGTATTAAACCTCTCTTTTCTCTGGGTGAGAAACAGCCCATTCTAGGGCCTAGTTAATGCTAATCTTTACATGCTATATGCATCAAAGAGGTTGTAACTGGGTCAAAGTCCATGCAGTATACACTTAATTTACTAACATCTGACTTTAACATATAATAGATCAAATGGATCTGCCTATCGTCAATATAAGCCTTAGTGTTTTATGGCATTAAGTGAAATTTAAACTTTCATCAGTGCAACATAACATCCTTAGGTTTGAAGACAGAGCTTGGCAGCATTTTTGGTTGTAAGGATGGATTTCTAAAAATAACAAGGCACAAGATTAAAAGAACAGAAGTATGGATTGTTTTTTACGCAATCAAGGAGAGGTATTAAATTGACACTGCTGGCACTTAGGTTTTTTACTTGAATGTGTTGGGGAAAATGACACCTAAGGGCCTCAACATCTTCTGCCTACAGTACATGAGCAAAACATCCAAGAAATCAAATATTATTCAGTTAGTTAGGAGTCTAATAGCCAGAAGAGTACAAACTACTTTAGTTCAAGGGTGTGAAAAGGACAAACAGCAAATGAGCCTTGTAACATTCATCGGTCTTAAAGGAGGTCGGGACAGTTAATCTGTTCCCATTTTTATGATGAAAGGACATTTTTAAATTTCTATTTTTCTCGATTTTACTTTTCAAACGAAGCTAGCGAACATCCAGTACACAGCTGCTCAACAGGAAGAAAAATTGTTAGTGGTTTATGCCAGGTGCTCTGCTGTGTGTGTATCTTCACTTAAACAGGCATCACACATCCTTTGATTCTTCTCAGTCTTTGTGTTCCTCCTTTCTTCACAGAAAAAAATTCATTATCACAGGATTTATCTATAGTTGGGACCACATTCAATCTAGAGATGTTCAGGAGCAGATTTATTTTATTAGCAACACTATGTGCTCTGTGTAGTGATGTCTTTCTGCAAACAGGTCCATATCAACTCTGCTCTATTTTTACCTCAGATCTGCGACGTCCCTTGGGAAGCATTTGCAGGACAATTGCGCAATTACATGTTAATGCCTTGTTTGCAAAAAGAAAAAGACATCTTCTGCAAGTACCAATAGTAACAAACCCATTGCAGTCTCATTACTAGGGTGACAGAAGCCATGCAAACAATTCTGCTCAAATTTATATAGAAAGCTTTCTGCATCTCCATTTTATTATGAACTACACACTTTACTGAATTCATTAACTGCACGCTTAGTTAGTTAGAGCCTGTCTTCGCTTTAGACATTGAAGGATTCAGAACTCGAACTTCAAATGTGATTGATTGCTAGTTTTGACATTTTTATCTGTGAAGCTGTCGCTGAAAACAAACCTTTTCAATCAATTAAGTACACCAAAAGTACATCAACATTGTCAGTGCAATAAAATGTCTACACTCAACGGTACGGAATAAAATCCTTAGATGTAAGCACAATGACAATTGCATATAGCCTACAAGAACCAGGGAAAGGTAAACTAATTTTTACAAAACATAATAACACATGCATATAAGTGAGCTCTCTTATATGTAAAGAGCTCTGGAATGAAAATAAATTAATTTCATTAATGCTGAATTACTGTTTTGAACTGGTGCCATGTTTCTGAGGACATGGGGTTGACATGCACTGTTCATTGGGTGTTTCAACAGATCTTTCATAACACAGGTGCTGAGGTTTAAGGAAGTAAGATTTTCAAAGGGTATCTGTTAAAGTCATGCTCTGTCCATTATGCTCTTCCAGTCCTGTTGGCTGCCTATTCCTTAACCCTGTACTGTGTGTATACAAAGCAATTGATAATGCTGAATATAATTATGTTCCACACACTAAGCTGGAATACTGTAGCTGAAGGACCATTAAGCCTGTAAATTATATTATACCGGATGAATAGCTTATAACATAATCTTTTGTGCATTTCTCTCAAAGGCATGTTGAAATAATATAGTAGCCGGAATGCAGGGCTGAGTGTATTAAAAATCTATGGGAAATGTGTGGAAAATAAAAAAATGTATTCAAATCTGCTTCACTTTTAAATTGAGCACATGAATGTAATCTAACAAAGATGCTTCTTTATTAGATTTGATGGATGTCGGGTCCTTTTAAAAAACAGTGCCATTTTTAATTCTAATAACATTAATCATCTACCAATACATTACAAGGACTGATTCAAGAAATCCCTGCAACACTACTGCCTTCACAGTAAAATAACAAAATCCAAGACCGACTCTTGTTTCTTTTAACTAAACTCGTTGCATAACACAAGCACAGACAGGAAAGAAGCCCCTATGCGTCAGGGGCAGTCAGACAGAGAAATTGGAAAACAAGGCTTTAAAAAACAAGCTGGCTCTTCTTGAGCATGTGAGGGATAATTGCTCGTAAGCGATCTTTGTTTTTCAATCTGTGCATCACTGAGCTTGTCTCCCTCTGGTAAGATGCATCCAGGAAACAAATCAACACAGAGAAATTTGCAGAAGATTCTATCTTGTGAAATATACACAGTACAGGAGCCTGCTACTTTATTTACAATAATATTGGCTACATATCTTTTTCCTCTTTGCAGGATAGACATATTCATATTATTCAAAAACAGAATAATTTACATTTTTTAATCTCATTCTCACATTGTTTTATCATTCCAACCTGGAAACAACAACTGACTTCATAACTGTTTTAAGACTGCACATCTGAATGATTATACAGAAAAACGGAGTGAGGGAGATTGCAAAATTTCTGGTTTTCCAAACTGAGGGGAATTAAGTCCTCAGATATCCGTTGAGATTAGGTTATCATGACTCCTGGGGCTCCAGGTTCTCTTAAATGAAATCCTTGTGAACATTTATCTTTTCTTATCGTTTCACCTCTAGCTTCTCTTGGATTTGCATTTCTCACTCTAATCTCTGGTAAATTTAATAAATTTTAATAAAGTAGATTCATTGAATGAGTCATAGGTTCATTGATTTGTTTATGAAGTACAGCAGTAAGGAAAACTTCAAAACTTGTAGCTGAAGCCATTGACTAACTCTTTGAAAACTGTGGTCATTCCACCTACATAAGGCATGATCATTATATACTGGACGTATTGTGAATGGAGTGAAAGAATGTAGTCAAGCACCCTCCCAAAATACATCCAAATGTC
The DNA here is from genome assembly GCF_040954835.1 of Lepisosteus oculatus. Lineage (NCBI taxonomy): Eukaryota > Metazoa > Chordata > Actinopteri > Semionotiformes > Lepisosteidae > Lepisosteus > Lepisosteus oculatus. The sequence continues at coordinate 23,630,426 of NC_090705.1, forward strand.
AGTTGTATTGACACAGACAGTCTGTGGGAGATTACTCTTCTCTTCATTATCAAGTGGTTGCTCCAGTACATGCAGTGCTTCACTGCTATTTTTTTAATGTGGCAATTGTGTGCCGAGTAGGAGGTGTGAACTGTGACAAATGAAGGTTATGGCAATTTAATTTAAAGTATTTTTCTGACCTACCATGCAATCTGAATATGCTCTTCCTTTACGCAGTCATTAGTGGTTCAGTACATGTTGGGTAATGAGATGGGATAAGATGAGGCAAATAACAGAATACTATTGCCAAATGTTGTCTCCAAATGTAGAGAGGACCTGTGGAAGATCCTTTTCACCCTGTAGTGTGGTTCAGGGGGACCTTCAAAACACAAAAGGCTTCTCAAAAAGAGCCATTCAGTTGCTACAGCTGCAAAAGTCCATTGATTCCACCTACTGTATGTAAAAATGTGCACACCCCCAAATTAAGTGAGAACACATACTGGTCGATTCTTCAATAATACAATTGGGGAGCTTAACCCAGGTGAACAAGTTGCATGACTTCAAGGACATAATAGGCATCCACTAGTGGCCACAGGGACACTTTTTTTGTTTTTTTAAGTTTTATAAAATCACTGTACTGTACACAGCAATCTCTTTGCATCACCTGGCAATCAAGATGGTGTAACTGTCTTATAGCAGAGACATTTCCAGAGAGAAGCAGCATGCTTCTGTAGTTGATTCTCAAATGCTTACTTAGTAAACATGTCCGTTCGCTAATTACTATTGTTTATCCAGCATAACCGTGGACAGGACGAAACTCTATCACAGGGCACATACAGACATGGGCACACACACACTGACACTCAAGGCCAATTTTCTCAGAAGCCCCTACCAGTGTGTTTTTGGATGGTTGGTGGCAACGAGCACCTGGTGAAAACCCATGTGAACACGGGAAGAACATGGAAACTCCATCCCAGGTCTCCAGTGCTACATGGGCTAACCACTGCACCTCTGTGCTGCCCCTCTATTGTTGATGTGTCATACAAATGAAAACTCTGCAACCCGAAACGTCTTGAAAAGTTGTCAAAACAGGGAAATAATTAATCATCTAATTTTAATTTAAAATATTACAGATACAGTTGACTTAAAATACAAAGTGAAAAGAAACAACTAAAACTTATGGGTGTGTACATACCTTTAATTACAAGTGGTACAATACATAACCAATGTTCTATAAGGCAGGGGCAGAGTTTTCTTCCTTCTGAATTTATAGAACACATTTAAGCCAAGAGCAATCAACATCTGCAGGTATTTTCTGTGCTTAGCTTTGAAGGTTTGCTGAGCTTATCCTAAGTGTGTTAATAATGGTTTTGACCATTGCTGATTATGGGAATAGCTGCCACAGTCAGAACAAATACATCACATAGTGTTGAACCCTCTGCAATAGTGAAGACTGATAGACATTGTCCAGAGGTTTACAGATGTGTTGCTGCACATGCTGGCAGGGGAGTCAGGATCTAGTGGAACACAGAACACTTATTCTGTAGGTTTTCTGTGAGGTACTGACACTAATGCTAACAGCATGCCCATCTCCTTTGTTTCACATGAAACTTACCCCACACATTCATTCTCTCTCCCACACTGTGCTAGCTTACGGGGTAAGTCGGACAAGCTTGAAAAGATCTAAAACAAAGAAACTGTACTGCAGCTGAGTTATTTTTTAAAATAGACCAAACAGAGTTAGAGCTATAGGAACCAAACAATCAGACTGAAACACCAGAATGCTCTCATGGGTACAAAAGATATTTTCCTTGTTTGCATTTAACTGTTCTTTCACGTCTTTGTGTTTTATATTGCATTTCTATTTTTTTTCTGATTTTATTAAACAGGATGAATATTATACTGGATTATTCCTTTACCAAAGGATAACCAGACTTTAGGGAGTGGGGATGTGATAAAGATGTTTCACTGGGCAGCTTTTGATTGGAAAAACACTTTGAGAAGTATTTTATTCTTTGAGAAATTTATTCTGCAACTGTTTGGCCAAAATAGGTAGATGTTAAGGAGTACATCTGATACCAGGGTGGCCCGCGAACCAGGAGTCATGTCCCCACTGCAACACTGCCGAATGTAAATTATCCACAACAAAAAGTTTGTCTGCTGGACAATGGAGAGGGACAGAAGTTCTGTCCAGGGCTCGTCTGACTTGATCTTTAATGGAGCAGTGAACCGCTGCCACAACATGGTTGGTCGAGATTATAGGTTCTGGTGTGTAGTCCAGGTCCGGGGGGTCATGGAGTCGGGAAAGTGTCAGCCCTCCCATTCTTAGATCCGGGCATATACTGTAGGTAATAACGAAATTGAAGCAGGAGAAAAACAGAGAACAGAGAGCCTGACTTGAGTTGAGGTGTTTGGCCGATTGGGTGTAGGCCAGGTTCTTGTGGTTCATGATTAAAACCAAGGGGTGTTGAGCCCCCTCCAGCCAATGTCTCCATTCCTCGAGGGCCAGCTTGATAGCGAGGAGTTCACGATTACCCATATCGTAATTAACCTCAGCAGGAGAGAGCTTCTTAGAGAAGAAAGGACATGGATGTAGAATGTGTCCTTCACCATGGTGCTGGGAGAGGACTGCACCAACCCCATAGGCAGAGGCGTCAACCTCGACCACGAAAAGCTGGGAGGGATCCGGGTTACGGAGGAGTGGAGCCGAGCCAAAGAGGTGTTTTAGACATAGGAATGCCTTGTCAGCCTCCAGGTTCCACTTACCCCTACCAGGTCTGTTATGTGTCAAGGCAGTGATGGGCGCAACGACGGAGCTAAAATTCCTAATGAAACTCCTGTAAAAATTGGCAAAGCCCAGAAAACGGATCTGTTTCAAATTTCAAATTCAAATTGTGTATCTTAGAGACATGAAACACACACTTCTCCAGCTTAGCGTAGAGCTTATTGTTGATCAATCTGGACAACACATCCTGGACGTGATGGACATGATCCTGAGGGTCGGTGGAAAAAATCAGAATGTCGTTCAGATACACCAAAACAAAGTTACCAATAATGTCCCTAAAGATGTCTTTCACAAAGGACTGGAAGACCGCCGGGACATTAACGAGGCCAAAGGGCATGACTTGATATTTATAATTGCTGTACGTGGTCATAAAGGCCATCTTCCACTCATCCCCTTCCCGTATCCTGATTAGATTATAAGCCCCCCACAGATCCAGTTTCGAAAAGATGGATATTCCCCGTAAGGATTCCAAAGCCGCAAGAATTAGGGTTAGGGGGTAGCAATGTTTGACCATGTAATTCAACCCCTTGTAATCAATACACGGCCGCAAGGAGCCATCCTTCTTCACCAGAAAAACCTGGTACAGGCTGGGGAAGAGGAGTGGCGAATAAAGCCTGGGTCCAGAGCTTCCTTAATATAGTCCTGCAGGGCCTGATTCTCAGTTTGGGTTAGAGGGTAAATGCGACCCTTGGGTGGGAGGGTTCCTGGCAGCAATTCTATTGCACACTCAGATCTGGTGAGGGGCGAGCAACAGAGCCAGCTGTTTATCAAAGGCCTGTCTCAAGTGCACATATTGTGGTGGGATGGAAGATAGACTGTCCATGGGGAGTACAGCAGCAGAAACAGGGAGGCGACAACAATTGTTATGGCAGGCGTGGCTCCAAGCAATGATCTCATTCCTGGCCCAGAAGATGTGGGAATCATGTTTTCTGACCCAGGGAAGGCCCAGGATTAGTGGGTAGGCAGGCGAATCCAAGAGTAAAAATGAAGTATCCTCGGTATGCATGCCCCCAACGCACAAGAGGGGGATGGTTTGACAGGTAATCTGACCAGAAGTGAGCAGAGAACCATCTAATGCTTGAATGCTGACTGTGGGTGACACGGACACCAAAGGGATATTCCAGTGTTTATCAAAAGAGGTGTCTACAAATTTCCCCTCTGAGCCCGAGTCAGCAAAGACCGACAGGGGAAGGTAAATCTCAGTCCATGAAAGCTCCGCCAAAAAAAGAGAGCCAAAAGAGGCTTGAGAAAAAAAAGCGCTATTGACCTTAGCTGTAGGCTGCGGGAGGGCAGGAGGTGAAACTAGTGGTCTCGAAGGACAAGTAGCAAGCAGATGATTCGAAGAAGCAGGCATCGTCCCTCTCGACGGCGCCTTTCCTTTTCTTGAGAGGAAAGAAGGGCATGAGGCAGAGCTGGCAGTAAAGGGAGTGACCTTTCCGGACGCCCATGTCTACTTCCAGGGTGTCTCTCTGCTCTCCGAATCCTAATCCCAATTCGACCACCTGAGAGATCGCCGCGTCAAGGGACTGGGAGTGAATTGGCATGAGCACCAGGTAATCCTTCAACTCCTCCGAAAAGACCCTTACAGAAGAGGCAGACGAGAGCCTCCAGGTTCCAGGCAGATTCCACAGCAAGGGATTGAAATTCGGTCACGAAATCCTGTAGTGGTCTGTTGCCTTGTTGAAGTGCAGATAGCCAGAAGTGAATCAAGTCCAGGTTGTTTTGCGAAAAGCACACCTGGAGGCGATGTGCAAAAATATGAAAATTTGAGAATTGAGAGTCTCCCCTGACCAGCAAGACAGCTGCCCAATCCAAAACCTTGCCTGTGAGCAAGGAGAATGCAAATCCAATCTGCTCCCGTGAAGCAGGGAAACGCTCGGGGTGGAATTGAAATGCAAGATAGCACTGAGCAATAAAGCCTCTGCAACCCGTAGGATTACCGTCATATTTCTCTGGGAGAACAAACAGTAAGGTTGGGGGAGTGGTGGGCAGGGCAGAGGCTTGGGAGAAAGATGTTGCAGGAGACTGTGTGGAAACCATGGACACAGGAGGGGACGAAAGCCAGGCGACGTGATTAGTGAGATGCTGTATGGACAGCTGAATCTGGGAGAGGGCTTGGGAATGCTGCTGGAGAAGGGAGCGAAAAGTTTGAGCGTCCGCGGGATCCATCTTTTGGGCTTGGTATTCTGTTAGGATTCCCTAATGAAGAGATATGGATCCTGTGCAGACGCAGCAGTAGGCAGAAGACACGATAGGTGTACAATCCAATGCAAAGGGCGAGTTCGTGGTCAAAAGGAAATGGTGATTCAGTATCCAGGAAGTCCGACTGAAGCAAACAATCCGAAACAAGAGGCGAGGTCGCGATCGAAAGGAGTAAGGTAGGTCAAAATCCACAAAGTACACTGGTGGCAAACAATCCAAGACGAGAGGCGAGATCCAAAGTCAAAAGGCAAAAGGGAAGTCCAAAATCCAGAGTCATACGAGGTACAGTAATCGCCAGGTAGAGCTCTCAGGGAGTAGGCTCAATACCCAGCAGCATGAAGCGGGTTAGAATGGCTTAAATACAGCAGCATGCCGCACGGTAGGGCGTCTGGTGCCGAGTTAACACGTGCGGCGGCGCTTGTAATTATCGCCCCGCTGCTGGCACTGATTAGCTCTTTTGGTGGCTGGTCTGTGCAGGTTGGTGGTTGTGACAATTTGCAATTACAAATTGGTCAGAAACAGAAAAATATAAAATATACATTTTAATTTAAATAATATACATTTTTGATTAAGAATTCCTTTTCCCACCTTTAAAGTGTGATTTGGGATTTCTGCTAGTAATCCAATCTTAGTCATCTATGTACATAAAAATATCATAACAAGGCAAACACAAATATGTTTGGTTGTGTTTTCTTTTATTTTAGAGCTGCTAATTTAGAACAGAAACAACAGAACTTGGATTTCAAATGAAGGGCAAAACTGTCACATATAAATGCAGGTGGCAATAGAGATCCTTGAGCAGTAACAGGATATTCTGTTTTCTAATACACAAATAGACAACCATGGATTTTGAGTCCATGTTACTGCAGTTCTTCTCCACACAGTGTTGTGATTTCTAAACTGGACCTTTATTGCTTAACTTGATCCCGGTGCTGAACAATAAGAAAATAAAAGAGGTTACAGATGGTCCATTCAACATATCTAGCCCATTTGGATGCTGGTTGCCAATTGAGCCAAAGGTCTCATCCAGGTGCTTTTTAAATGAACCTGTGATCATGGGCTTCAAGAACATAGCTTGGTAGCTGGCTCCAGGACACTACAACCTGTTGTGTAAAGAAATGCCTTCTGTTGAAAGAAGTGAAGCAGTCTAGAAGACGTAAACATAAATAACGCAATCTTTTTCATAAATGATTCAGGTTCAGTGGTTTACATTTTTACCAGTAGTTTAAATTACTACAAATGAGGAAGACCTGTGGCATAAGTACAGTGTCACCATGGTACTCCACAAATTACAGTCCATCAGCCAACTGGAGCTTTCACCTCTTATCCGTACTCTCTGGTTTATATCCTTTAACTAGTTCTCAATTCAAACAATAATACATTTCACTGAATACATTCCATCTGTTAATAATTTCTGAGGATGTGTATCAAAAGCTTTTGAAAAATTAAACATATTAATTAAATGTGTGTCCATTGGTGTTGTTGCTTGTTCAAAGAACTTCAGCAAATTGATTAAGAAAGACCTATAGTACTATTTGTAAGACTCTGTCATCTATTCCCTGTGATCCTGTTTCCTAACAAATCCTCTGGTTTAGATCTGTAGTGAAATTAAAGCTAATTTACTACAGAATCATTAAGGATTTGTGGGAACAAAGAAACAAAACACAAGCTATCTGCTTGTGTGCAAGCTATCATGACAGCAACATTTTTTCTAGTGATTGAGGAAACATCTGACTAATCCCAGATTGATACATACTGTAGATGAAGTGGCCAGAACATTTTGTAACTGAGGAGTATAGTCACTGCTGTACAAAAGAATTGCAACACTCAGCTCTACTGGCATCCACTAAATATTTTAAATATAGCCACCAAACAAGTTTCAAGCCTCAAGTTTCAAGACCCACGATAATAACGAGGCATTGTTAAAATGTAAACTTTACAAAGATAAGGTCAGGTAAAATTGTACTGAGCATTAACACACTCATGAAAGTCTTTGTACATACAGCTGATCAGCCTCCCGATAGACTAGACATTTACAGTGAAAAAACAATACTTTCTGTTCTGTAGCAGCAGAAAATTGTTGGCTCGAAAACTGTCCATGGGTTGCCGAGCAGTAAGTTGGCTTTAAATCAACACTAAAAGTATATTTGTGTTAAAAGAGACATCCTTCCTCTCATCCCTTTACCCACTGGTTGCCCTGAACAATGTAACAGTAAAATCATCATCGTAATGGCACTGCCATCATTGTCTCCAGTCAGGTCTGCAGGTCAGTGACAGCATGACATTCATTGGTGGAATGAACACTCTATTACTCAGATATTCTCTGGCCCTTATAAACTAATGATTTTATCTCTCACCTGTCAACGTTACCCCTGAATAGATTCTGAGCATGCAGAAACTTTTCATGCATATGGCAAACTACAGTAATTCTGCTGATGCATGGATTATTCCTTCCTGGAATGTACTGTGCTGTAACCACTGCTGTTTAAAAATGATGACGCAGAAGATTTTGATGAATGTTACAGTCCTGGACCAATGTGATAACCCTCTGCCTTCCAAGACATCGCCTGTCCTTCACGCAGCCAGCTTCCTGGATTCTTTCGACTAATTTTCTAAGCAGAGCACTTAATTCTCTTGGCAGCTTCTCTGCCTCACAGGTCATCTTCCAGCCTTGCAATAGCAGCAACACAATCGTCAATACTCAACTTGGACATTGTCATATTTTTTTGCTGTTCTTGTGTCAATTAGAAACATTTGCTATTTACTGTATATGCAGATTTTAATTTATATTGGCAAATTTAATTTAACTTAAACACCAAACATTGAGCCGATAGCATTTTTGGAAATTATAAGACTTGTCCTTATTCAGTATTTTGTTATCCCAGGGAACAATCTTCCTTAATCAACTAATCTCTCTGCTTACTATTTAAAATGCAAATACAATATATGCCTTAAAAGGTACTGACGTAAAACCAGGACTTTCTATGTTTACATTGTGCAGCTGTATATAAATGAGATCATGTTTTCAATTTTTTTTCAGGTAATCACATTTCTTCTCAATTAATTTAACCCATGTACTCTTCACATTAGCAAACCCAGAATAAGAGAACTCTTCTCATTGCACTTTTAAGTGCGCTTCAATTGCAGACCTCGAGGAATCATAATCTTTATCATTGTCATCATTGTCTCAAAGCTCTGTATGACACAGCACAATGTTCAGATGTCAGAACAAATAAATCAACGGGAGTCTGGGCTGTGGAGTAAATGATTCAGCTGTTTAAAGCCCTCACTGACGAATGGTAACCAGTGCAACCCTGTCTTTGTGAATTATCATGCAGTAGAACAGAACACTGTGTACATATCCTCCTCTGTGTTTAGTAGATGGTACTTCACAGCTGCACCACTAAGTCAGCAAAACATTAGTGATATTTTAAGTTCTGTGTCACATGTAATTAATTAGTAGCACCCCTTTGTTTTCAGATGATAAATTCAAAAGCTGAAGGTATGGTGCAGAATTTCATCAGGGCTGGAAATTGGTATTCCAGCCACACTAGTTAGATTTTGGTCTAAGAGTATAAGTGACACCAAGGCACAAATTCCTCTGAGTGAGAGTTCAAGAGCTCACACAACTCATAACTGGACAAGTGAGATTTTAGGGCATTTTAGGGCATTTTTGGTAGTATCTTTTTGGTATGTATAGATGTTCATAGATAAAAGTTTCAAAGCCTCCAACAGACACATCAATGACTGCACTTTCTGAAGTTTTGATAAGTCAATTACATGTGCTTTCGACAGCAGAAGTTGTTTTTTGCTGGTAGCATCTGAGGTTTGTCTAGACCTGGCTCATGTCTGCAAATCTTAAGCTCCTTCACCCAATTACTGTATGTCACTGCGGAATAATGACAGACAGCTTCCTTAAAAACAGAATCTATGGACACATACATTTGTTTGCAGTGCATCCTCCCTTGTTCAGAAATGTCATGATTGTATGTCATCATGAAGAACAGAACGGCATTAGTCATCTACAGATGGCGATATGAACATAAAATTAAGCATGAATTTTAAGTATACTTACAGATTTCTAGAATGCATGGTAGCTACAGTACATAAGTTATTTACAGTGACTTGCAAAAGTATTTAGACTCTTCCTATCGTATCACATTTGTTAAATTGCAAAATGGATCATTTTGTAAACTGCTTTACCCAGAACCTGAAAACTCAGGCTGAAGGCTTTTAAGGATAAGTTGCAGTAAATGATAGCAAAAGATACAAAGTGTTACGGAAGAGAACCAAGGAACCCTATGCAGGTACGAAAGAAAACAATTGGGCTAGGCAAGGCCGGCGCTGGTGAGGCACGCTGAGTCGAGATCCAAAAGGTCTAGAAACTGTGGAGAGCTAGGAGAACAGCAGGCTGTTTAAATCCAAGCGATGAAGTACGGGTTGAGGAAGGTATAAAAAACAGGTCCAGTGAAAGGCAAGAAGCCTGATAGGATGATTATTACGTGTGTTGTCTTTTCCGAGAATTGGATCGGGCAGGTGTCTCATTATCTGAGGTCGTGGGAATGTGCCAGCGTTTAGGACAGTTAAGTGACTGATTATGAGGGATCATGACACAAAGGAAAAACTGAAATACTGTATGTTGATTGCCACTAGTGATTGCCTAGTGCTCATACCCATGAACGCAATATTTGGTGGAAGCATCTTTGGCACAACCACACATCATTTTGGGTAAACCTCTACCAACTTTATACTCTGGTGTGATGCAATTTCCTGCTTGGTAGATTTGCTCAAGTTGTCTCAATTTGTTTGGGCAGTAGTATTCAAGTTGTTTCACAGATTCTCAATAATATTAAAGTCAGGACTTCCACTGGGCCACTCACTGTGGAAAGTTGAATTTTGTTATCAGTTTTGGGTCTGAAGCAAACTTTCTTCTAAGATTCACGAGTTATTTGCTCCGCCTACAGTATGTTCCCATCAGTCAAATTTAGATTTGAATTTTCTTTTGTTTCATATAAGCCCTCTTTGTGGAGTGACATGGATACTATTGACCATGTCACTGGTGCCTGTCTCAACCTCTGAATTGCCATTGGCATCAAGTTGGAACACCTAACACGTTTCCTCCTTGCCTGGCTGCTCAGTTTGGAGGGATAGCCTAATCTAGGATGTGTTTGTGTGACTTCCACTTATTAATTTTGACCACCATATTCAAAGGGAAATTCAGTGACTCTTAATTTTTTTGTAGATTCTTTTCCTGATTTGTGTCTCTATACTACATTGTCCCCGAGTTGTTTTGAAAACTTTTTGGTCTTCGTGGACTTTGCTTGAAATTCATTACCCAAACAAGGAACCTCACAGAGACAGGCATTTTCATTCTGAAATCTTGCAAACCAATATTATTGCACACAGAAGCCACTTAACTAATTTTGTATCTCATTCAGACCATTTTGTGCATTCACATTAAGTTAATAATAAAAGAGTTTGAATACTTATGCAGTCATGACTTCCCATTTTTTATTTTAATTTTCATTTCTTTCAGTTTTCTTCTTTATTTTCTTCTTTCTGTTTTTGCTTTCAATGCATCTATTTAGCTGTGTATATAACAATAGTAATTGCTATTTAAAAGTTTGACGACTGCAAGCTTTAAAGCAAAAACATGGAAACTGTGCAAGGATGAGTACTTCTATAACACTCTGGGTGAGTTACAATACTTTTCAAATACATCTTGTGTGACTCTCCATCTCTGTACCTCTAAATACATCCCTTGCACCCTTAACAAAATGTTTTATTGGACAGTCTACCATAGCGTTTCAAAATGTATTTTTCATGTTTTCTGCAACATGTTGTAAAGAAGGAACTGTACATTACATATTGTTTTTGTAAAAAAATAGAATTTGTTTCATTTGTTATATGGCTGTGTCATTGACTGATTTTTCTCAAATAAGGATGATTGAAGATGTGCAGCTGATGGCATTCAAATTTTAAATTTTGATTTTCAGATTTACAACCAAATACAAAATCAGTCTAGCAATAAATATAAAAACTATATATTTAAATTGACATTTAATTTAATAATTATTGTACAATATATATCAAATACTGTAGACACAGACATATTGTACATTAAATATAAGCCAGTTAATATGCACACATAATATATGTTTAGTAAATGAAACAAATATAACAATATGTTAAACATTTTATTTATAGATTATTCATAAAAAATAGATTTTTATTTTTTATATGTACTTGCCAGTCAAATAGACTTGAACAAAGACAGGTACAAACACACTCTTTGTGAGTTTACATGGAAAATAAGCCTTCTTTTCTGGATTCATCTGTTGGCTGATAAAATGAAGAATATTATAATATTTATATTAGAAACCAAGGAGTATTTTCTTGATGTCAAATCAGCTTGCAAAGACTAATGCTATCACTTTAAAAACTGATGTAAGAGCAAAGGTATATTATCAACAGAAAACATTGTATGGAATGCTTGGGTTAGCAGAAAGTGAAGGTGGTTATGATAGTGGGAGCAATGTTGATTTGTGTAGATGTGGTAATATTTAGGTCACTCAGCTCCAAAATGGAAGGTGGTGGGTTTAAAATCTGTGTGGGATAGTGCTGTTTGACAAGGAGCAGTACTTCATTCAGATTACACTGGTAAATGCCATATTATATTAATCAGTACTCATCAGGCCTTCACTGTAATTGAGAAGATGTTCTTCATAGACTTATCTGGGTTATGATAAAATCTCTGCAACTAATAGATAAGGCTGCTTTCAGCTTTCCTTTTTAAATTGATATAGTTCAGCTTTATAGTCCGACAGGGTGTCGATGAGTTTTTCACACCACTTGTTCCCTGATATTGCCTAGTGACTCACAGGAACTGCAATGATGATTCTTTTCGATTCAGGGTATCTGTTGGGAATGCTTGTTTGCAGATGTTTCTTTTCGTCAGATACAGCGATCATTGAACAAGTGTTCTGTATAGACATCAGCTAAGCTGCTTAGTTGTTTGAAATTGGTGAATTTCAACCAACCTCAGAATGAGGTAAAGCCAAGGGAACATTAATTATTTGGGATTGTACAGTTGTCCATCTGAATGGACTTTCAAACATTTCAGGAGTTAACAGCTTGTATTTCCAGTGTACAATGTCTGGGCAATTTTAAATCTGTCTCAATGGACCTAAAAAATTTAGGATCCACCTGTTTCACTGAACTGTCAGTTTTGAAAGAATTGAAAGCATAATTTGTGTGCTTTAATGCATCCATACATCTGAAGCTAATTAACTGTCTTAAACTGGAAAATGTCTTCACAATGAATAATTAAAGTAAGACAAATATCAGACTTTGAAAACATTTAAATGAAAATGAAATGTATCCCTTAAAATACTTTACATATAGGCTATAGATTATAATTTTAAATTGCCTGAATGCTTCAGTGAAAGTCCTAAAATAGACAAAACTGTGAACGGTGCTATTTATTTCATGGTAATCCCTTGGCTGATGAATGACCCAGGACATGAGGGAGATAATATGAAAACAAAAATGATCTTGTTTGAACAAGAAATTTGCAACAGCTCAGTGGGTCTAGTTTTCACAGCTTGGTGACTTGCATTAAGTAAATCCCTGTGAACTAAAATTCAGAAGGCAACAGAGACAATTATTTGCAGCGTGTGCTTTCTTAACAGCATCTGAGTTAAACTTCCCTGAAATTATAAAATTCACTCATGCGGCTCTAATTAAAAGAAAGTGCTCGAAAGTCAAATCCAACCTACATAAAAACCTTATTTCACTTCACTTTCATGCAGAGGCTTTAATTTTTTTCACTTAAGTATTGATTAAGAATTTTTTTTTTAAAGATTGTGTGAAGGATAATGTTCTCATTTATTATGTACCTGAAAAGAATCACACTTTAATTGCTTGTTGGGTTACAATGTTGAGGGGCAGTACGGCAGTGCAGGGTTTAGTGTTGTTGCCTCAGTTCTAGAACCCTGGGATCAATGCTGTCTGTTTGGAGTGTGTATGTTCCCTCCATGTTCGTGAGGGTTATTGCTGGTTGCTCCGATTTGCTCTAATGATCTAAAGATTTACTGGTAAATTCATTGGCTTCTGGAAAATTGGCCCTGGTGTGAGCCTTGTGATGGACTGGCATCTTGTCCAGGGGGTATCCTGCTGTCCACCAGTTGCTTGAGGTTCTGGCTCCCCTGCGACCTTGAATTAGATGAACCAGTTACAAAATGGATGGATGGATTACAATATTGAGTAGTCTAATAGAGTAAATGATCATTACTTTAACACAGTTGTGCTTGAGGACCTGCAGAGACTTAAAGGATGATTGAGAGGCAGTAGATGAGAAGTATAGAGATAGCCTTCTGCTAACAGAAACCTCCTTTTCCCTGGAGCTTAGCCTATCCTGGAGGCATATGAGATGTCACTGGGCCCCTTTGAGGCCGGCGCACAGATAAAATCAAAGAACACAGGTTTGTCTTTAAATATCAGATTCGGTTTTATTACTCAGCTATATCTTCTAGAGGGAGTTTTTAGAAGAGCAAGACTGGTAAAGCAACTCTGAATTATGTGAGCAGACAAAATACAAGGCAGGAATGCATGACTTTTCAGTGTTTTACAGGAGAGCAGCCTGGGTGTCTTCCTTTTATATCAAAAGCTTGGGTCCCTCATGACCCCACCTGGTGCTTCTTAAAGGTGTCATTTTTGAAAATCCTCAAACACAGAATACAGCACAGTAACCCTCCCAATAAAACTAGAGTGCATTTTTTCATTTTTTAGTTTCTTAAAAATCCTGAAATATTATGATGCTATGGTACACAAATAAACAATGGTGTGAATAACTGGAGGGGGAGACAATCTCCTCTTCAGACCACAAGAGAGGCCTGTAGAAGCAGGCTTGTGGCCTTTCAGTAACCATTATGTAGTTCGGTTATGGCATACCGTATTGGTAACTAAAAGCTGCAAATTCAATAAAACAAATACACCTATTTAGAAATATTTATGAACCCATTTTTGCTTCCTTCCTGTTTCATGGTCTGCTACTGCCATGAATCTTGCCGAAACATGGATCTGCTGCAATTTTTTTTTCTTTAATTGCAAACCGGCTTGCATGGGACTGCTAGCAGAGTGCATTTGCTCGTTGGACACCAGTCCATTGCAGGACACTTACACAAATTGACAAGCATATCACTCAAAGTTAGAATGAAACCATGTTATTTATGCAAAAACTCATGAAATGTAGGGTGGAGGACTAATTCTCGAGTATCACAAGGTGTCGCTGTGTATTAGTCATGGTATTCACAAACTTTCACAACTGTGGTTCTGTCTCAGTGTGGTCAGAATTCTATTTGTCGTGAAGGGAAGACCCTTGAGTTATCTCTCTGAGTCTTAGTAAAATGTGCTCATAATTTTCTTATCCCCTCATTTAAATGTGCTTTTAAATAAATCCTGCTGGATAAATTTTCATTCTGTTGTTTTATTTAGACTAAAAATGCTGTTCTGATGTTACTTAGTTAAAACATTGAATACTGTCAGTGGTTTGATCACATGGATTGGAGTAACAAAGGGTTGTCCAGTAAAATGAAACTGTGCAAATGTAACGTGTTAGCACCAGCTGACTTTATTTTTTTTGCAATGTATATCAGTGTTCTGTTTAAAAACTAATGGATTTTGTTGAGAACTCCATTCGGTCTTGTGAAGGGAAGACTGCTGTCCGCTAGTTGTGGGGCTTTAAAAAAATAATCGTATCAAACCTGCCTTTAACAGACAAAACCCAGAGTCAATTTCAAATAAACCGAGAGACTCCCAAAAAATAATAACACAACTCAAAGTACAAACTGACTGTAAAAGGTTTGCTGAGTCTGTTTTTTTAATAAATATTTTAAATTTCAATTCATAAGTCCTATCAAGCATACAGTCTTCTATTCTATGACATCAATACAAATACACTTCACAAAATAGTACAGCAAAAAGTTCTTAATCCCATGGCTACAACAAACTCTGCTAGTCTGCTGGAAGCCTGGAACTGTTGAGCAGTGGAAGAAAAGAGTGAGAAGCAGATTTTTACAGCTGGGACAACCCACTAGCAGACATTTATCATCTCAGCCAATACAAACAGCACCAATTGCAAAAGAGTTATTAGACTCTCTGCCCTAACGTATTACTGAAAATCCAGGCTAGACGTACATGATCCATCATAGTACTGAATTGATTGAACAACCTTCTACAAAGCACGTAATGCATCACACACCAAAGAGTAAACTGGAGACTCTGAGAGAATAAATTAATGTCATGCTTTGCTTACACATCACTGAACTGTATGTCAGTGCCTTACCCAATCTAGTGGTCTTAATGTCAATGGAAGCTGGCCTCAGTCTAAGTACCACCTCTTAACCTTGACCAACACTCTGCATCAACAACTTGATAGAAAACCTTTGGGGTGTTCATTAAATCACAAACCATGGAATGCAGTTATGGCTGTTGGCAAATGCCTTTGAACCAGGAAGCCAAGATGCTGACAGCTTTTTGCATCCCTTTTGGCTTGTTTCATGTGTCATGCATTCGGTCACTGTGATGGAACACTGGACATCTTTCAACCAATGATGTTTCAAATACTGGATCATTTAGAGCACCACATGGAAAGACCACCTTAAAGAATGAAGTGCACTTCTTGCAAAACATGGGGCAATAGAATTTTCTGCATTGAAGTAATGCAGTGATCACTAGTGTCCATAATTCAGGCTGCTGAAAGAGGCGTGATCATTCCATGGTTGTGGTGAGCTCACAAAAAATAAAGTGTCTTAGTGATACAACCATTTCCATCTTCACCAAGAGCACATCAGAGCACAGCACAAAGACCAAAGTGCTTGAAGTGGTGAAACAACTGCATGCGTCTATGTTATCCAATACCAGCTCCAACACATGGGATAAGGAACCAGTCTGTACATGGAGAGATTGCAGCTCTGCACGCTTCCTAACAACATTTTAGAGAAAATGCAAGTGTGCTTCATTTTTACTTTTGTTGGATTAAAATGTAAGGCTTAATGAAGAATTCAATAATTCTGGAAAACCAAGTGTACATCCCACTCACCAAAGTCATACTACAGCATTAGAAGATGAAAGCTCTAAAGATTGCAGAGATTTTCTGTTTTTTACAGAATCAGAAGGAGACAAAATTTTATTGTCACTTTAAGGACGCTTGCCACTCTGTGAATTAGCAAAATGTTCTATTAGATACCCTCGGGTACAGGCATGTGTGGGCTGATTAATGATTTAGTATGAAAGAAGCTCCCGTCTGTAAGGGATTTGACTTTCCAGACTGTTTGTGACATTGCTTTAACTATGGAAGTAATGAAAAGCACACTGCCCGCTGCCTCTGTAACAAATATCTCTAATAGACTGCATAAAGCAGTCGTTCCCACACCTACTTCTTGGAGATCACTGTGTCAGGGTTTTCTTTGCAGTGGAGCGCTAAATCTCCAGTACTAATTCATGACTTTAATTGATCTGCTTTTTAGTTTCTGCACTTAGTGCTGAGGTTCAAAAATACCCTTTTTTAGGGGTCTGTTACACACAACTTTAACACACAGAATTTGAACCTTAACAAATGTTAATAGATCTTAACAGATCTTAATAGATGTTCAAATTATGGTGAACAGACAAAGGATGGAATGACAGTGTATCAGATACACCAGCAATTCACTTTTACTCCTTCTACAGATTTCCATTTGGTTACATTTCAGGTTAATCACAGGATTGTTTAGTTCAGAATCTCAAAAATTGGTGCAGGACTAACACTAATTACAAATCCCATCCCACCTTTGAAGAGCTCAAACCAAATTTAAACAACATGTCCCAAAGAGAAAACTGAAACAAAAACCAGAACATACTGAAACCAGAGTTGGAAAAAACAGATGGGGATTGTGCTGACCTCACCAATAGATGGTTTGTTTCTCAAGGTGGAGCACAAAAAGGGATAGTAAAATTAAATGGGCTGTTGTGCGTGTTTCATTTTTCTGTGTTCTGGGGATAAACACAGTGCTCAGACATACCAATTCAAGAATGGAACGTGTTATTTGGGTTCTAAACGTGGACATGCAGAATGAGCATGCCAAAATAAAAAGCACACTGCAGAAAAATTAAGTACAGAATCAGGGGAGGTGGCTAATACAAAGCTATCAACAGGTGCTGTTCTGTTCTTGACAGGATTCAATCAAAGTTGTGTATGGGCTCAGAGTATACACAGCCGCACTCCTTACACAGTGGAGAACCCTGCTATTCTGTAAGATTGGGTCTTCTGCGGTGGGAAACTTGTTCTGTACACCTTTAGGGTGGGAGACATCAGCTGCAGTAGGTTTAGTACCACAGAACCCTGTTACACTAAGATGCCAACTTGCACCAAGAGTTATTCAGATCCTCTTTCCTATATTTCCTATCTCCTTGACATCTCTGTACTCCTCCTGGGCTACTTTTCCTCTGTTCTTAAACAGCCCTGTGTTATATCTCTCTTAGCTAAGCCCACACTTGATCCTTGCCCTGCTCTCCTCTAATACACTTGTGCGAATTGTTAAATTCTTAAAACTTTTACTGAAATGAAATGTGTATTGAGATGATAGTTGTAGAATCAATTACAGATACGATTGTCTGAATATTCCATACAGACATTGTAAAACTACTACCTTTCCATAATACCCAGGAAACTTTTAGACAGATTATGATATGAAATTTGAACTTTAGAACTGAAAGAAATGCTATACCTTTGTTGCAAGCAATATTGATGCTTAATTAAAATGAGAAAACCATTTTAAATTTGCCCCTTTTGGCAGATCCTCTTTAACGAATACCATGGTGTTGGAGGATGCATATAAGCTACCTGATAGTCAAGTCTTTGGTCTGTTTGCAGTATATTCCTTGGCGGAGCTTAACTGTACTGAGAGTATCTGGACTGAGGCTGGACCAGCCCTGATGAAATGTAGGCAACCTTCCAGCAGAATTTGGTGCCTTGCCACTTTGCCTACCCAGTTTTCTTTTTTGTCAAAACTGTAAAAGGCTTACCTCAGCCTGAACTACAGTAGCTCTGACATCACTCTTTCTACTGAGAATTACCACCGCCTTTCCTAATAAAGCAAAGTGGCTCCTCAGGGAGAGACCTCAATGGTGGTAGCTTAACAAATTACTGCAGAGAGCAAATCATATTTCTCCCATCACACATCTAGAGCCCAAACTGGATTGTATAAATAACCCAATCCTCTGTATACCAGGAAATACTGTCACTATTCATCATTGTTTTTAGTAAATTCTAGGTCAACAGCTAAGCACTGAATCTCCAGTCCTCATTTTGGTGCTGACTCTCATTGCTCAAAACTCTTCTCACCAATCAACACCTTCACCTGTGCTCTCTACCTATTTCAAGAAAAATTAAATGTAACCAGTTGCATCAGATCCTGTTCCACTTGTGCAAATGTCCCGATTTATTTTCTCTCTAAGTTGTCATTAAGCTGTCCTCCAGCAGCTCATAACAATATTATTATCATATATTGTTCATATTAAAAGCAGTGTTAATCATCTTGTTGATGGATCTTGTTGATGAAGTAGTACAAGGGCAAGCTACCTACAGTATGGTAGGCATGCCATTATTGGCACCCAAAGGGATTTTTAACGATAGTCCAATAAAAGTGGCATTCTTTCCAAGATATGCTCACATATAGTTTTCAATGACAAATGCCATCTGCTCCAATAATATGCCATTGAAGAGACACTTGGAGAGTGTGCAACAGTGTGCATCCATTGCTCTATGTGTCAGTGTCAGAAGCAGTTCTTTCCGGGCCCTATGCGGACGACACGATCCGGAAGGTGAAGAAACAATAGTAAAAAATATCATGCAGGAGTGGGTCAGGAGACAGGGGGGCGTGTCCGAAGTGAGCAGGTGTCCAGGGGAAGTGAGTCCAGGGCAAACAATCCAAGCATAAATCCAAAAGAGAAATCCAAAATGGGAGGCAGAGATCCATCCAAAGTAATTAAAAACCAGAACCGGGTCAGGAACCGGCGGGACAGGGAATCAGGAACAGGAAACTAAAACCATAATGGAGCCAGACATGGAGAAACTAAAGAGGGGCTGGAATAAGGAACAGGTGTGGGAAAGGGGACAGAATGAGGAAGGGCGGGAGCGCCCTTAAGAGGAGGAGTAACGATCGTGACAGTCAGCTTACAGTGTCAGCCCAGCATCCTCTGGCAGTGTCTGCCTGGCCAAGAGTATTCTTGCAGTGCAGTAGCTGAAAATCTGAGCTCAGTGTTCAGTTTAGTGATAGATCCAAACAGGATAAAAAGACTACAGCAGACTAAAGACTACAACAACCGTTTATTTGATAGTCATCTATTTTATTAGAGGAAAGATAATTTCTTAAATGTTCATTATGAATCAGTGACACCCTAAACATAATTAGAAAAGTCTCAGACAAGAAAATGTACTTTACTTTCTATATATTTAAAAAATGAAGTCATAATCTTTACCACTTTTGGCTCAAACACTCATTGATTCCAACTGTATAGAATAATTATTCAATGCAATAAAGTTACGCAGTTTTCCACTGTTTTTTCTCTCCATTGCAACACAATACATTACCTTATTTCTTTGATTATGAGGCTCGGGTAAATTAGTTTTCAAAATGAGAACTGAAAGAGTGCTGGAACTTTACACCTACTATTCTTGTGGACAATTGCATAACGTTTAAAAATACTGTTTAGAGCATTATGGTATATTCAATGCACATTGTAGAAAATAGTACTGTAAGTAACATCCATCCATTTTGTAACTGCTTTATCTAAAACAGGTTAACAGGGAGCCAGAAATTAATCCCGGCAAGCTGTTGGTCACAGGGCACGCTCAGAAACAAACACACACACTCATACACAGGGCCAATTTTCACAAATGCCAATTAACCTACAGTACCAGTATGTCTTTGGATTGTGGGAAGAAAATGGAGCACCCAGAGGAAACCCCTTGTGAAAACGGGAAAACATATAAGCTCCTTGCGGATAGCACCCCAAGGAATTGAACAAAGGGCCCAAACACAATACTATACTGCCCAAAAGGTAATACCATCTGTCTTTTTTCTAAGTGCTTCTTCTAATTCAGGGTCATGGGGAAGCCAGGGAATATCCTGGCAATCAACGGGCACAAGGCAGGATACATCCTGGATGAGATGCCAGTTCCTTGCAGGGTAGACTCATGCAAATATAAATGAACATACTCCTATAAATGTGTAGATTGTTTTCATTGCTATTATTTTTGTGTAAAAATTGTAATCTCATATACTTCTGAGTATATACGGTTGTCCTCCAATAATATTGGGATACCAATGTCAAAATGTCTATTTCTTGGCTTTGCAGCAAAGCAATTAGCATTTGTGATCATGAGAATAAATGGTAAGTACAATAGCTATGTACTGTATAATATAATAAACTATTTTATTTGGGGATAATTCCATCTACATATTTGGCATATTAAACAAAAAGCTGGTGATTAATTAATTAATGACACATTTACTTTAAGTACATTTCAGAGCATAATTTTGGTGCAAATCAGTTTGAGCCAATAACTGCATAAATCTGTAACCCATTGAAATTGCCCTTTGTGTAATCATTACAGAAGCTTTGTCAAAAATGTGCTTTGGTCACTGAGTCCTTGTCTATTTTTGGAATGTCCTGACTTCATTTTCTTTCCTACAAAATGAAAAATGTATTATCAGTTAAATATATATCGGGATCCTGGCTTGGCCAGTCAACAATTTTCTGTTATTTTCTTTTGATAAACTCTTTGGTTGCCTTGGTCATTCTTTGGGTCACTGTCATACTGTATGGTCAAGTGCTACCCGATAAATATGGAAGTGTTTTCCTTTATGAAAGCTGACAAAAAGTTTCTGTAAACTGCAGAATTCTTTCTGCTGCCGCCAACATTAATTACAGTATATCATTAATGCATTTTCAGGGACACCCTTGACTTCCCATTACTTCTGATAGGCTGCAGGATTTGCTTGGATGTACAAAGAGAATTTTGGAACATGGTTTTATGGACATTGTGGAAAATGAAGAGAACTGCAAAATACTCATGGGAGCATAACTGAGTCATGTGGATATGTGTACTTTTTATCTATTTTGTACGCATGCATGTATGTTTTCTCCCACAGTCCAAAAACATACAGGTAAATTCATTGCCTTCTGGAAAAATTGACCCTATGTGTAAGTGTGTGGATCTGTGTTTGTGCCTGTGATGGACTGGTATCCTATTCAGAGTGTACTTGTATCCTGCCGTGAGCTCATAGCAAACTGGGATAGACTCTGGTTTCAGACCCTGAACTGAAGGAAATGGTCAAAAAAAGGATGAAAGGTTAACATTGATCTAAATGATGTAACATCATTCATCATTGCACTGATAGGACAGCCACATGACCTACAGAGTTTGTTACAGGTCTATAGAGATAAATTAAACTGAAAACCTACCTGTTCAAAGATATCTACTGTCCATGATAGCATCAGGCCAGAAAAGAAAAACAAAGAAAACGGACTTGTAAATAGTTGAAAATATGTTTGTATTTGTTAGCTACAGTATAGCTAATCTCATTCATGTATATTCAAAGGCCAAACCATATCCAGAGTAAGGACCAAAAATAAAGCCTGGGAAAGAGTAAAGGAACAGCCACTGACCTTTTCCCACAGCGCCAGCTTGTGAATTGGAGGGGAGGTGATCTCCCCACCCATTTAAAAATACAATTTTCACAGAAACTATCCATATGCTTGTGCAAAATAATTATTTTAAAGAAAATATAAGATACAAAATATAGCTATGGAGACATTTGTGTGGAGAAGGATCATTTTTGTTTACTGTTATTGTTACTTGGTTTTATGTATGTAAAGGAGCAGCATACACTATTTTTAAGGGCCTGGTAGGTGGTAACAAAAGCATAGATTTCAAAATAAAAGACATACACTAAGCTCTGCTGAGAAGTTCTCTGTCAAGACTTTCATTAAAAGAGGAAGATGACTGCATTTTTATAGTTCTTTTTGCGATCCTGCTGGTTGCATTGTATCTAAATTGGCATATTTTTCCTTTTTGTTGTGGAGTGGCTGAGCATGACTTCTGCCAGGTACAGAGCCCCAGATAACCATTCAGAAAGGAGGGGGCTGTGACAGTAGGACAGATTACAGAGACGCTTCAGTCCTTGCAACAGAAGAAACCGGTTGTATTGTTCACACTTGCAGTTACCTCTGGCTTATTTTTCCCCTACAACATTAATAAATTAAACAGTTTCCTACAGGATACAGTATTGCAGAATTCGAGAGGGTAAGGCAGTTTCTATGATGTATATAACAAATGAAGATTTGCCTTCAGTACACACACTGCCGTATAAACTGTAACATAACAGTGCCAATGCCAACACATTCATTCCCTTCCAATGACATTTCTAGATATATCCACAGTTTTATAATATTTCCAATCAAATCCTAAGTACTCAAACTGAACATTTGTATAGGTAAAAAGGTAAATGTCAACAGGATTTGACAGGAGAAGATTAAAATATGTTGATATCATAAGTACTCACTTCCTTTTACTTTGGCAAAACTCAGGCACACAAAATTACTTTGACAGATAATTTTGACAATGCAATTAGATGAATTAGATTTTATTATGCAACAGTGGTCTGCATGCAATATTAGTGATTCACATGATTTCAGAAATAAAACAATCTGTCTATCTGTCAATCTGTCTGGAAGGTCTTTCATTCAGGTTGTGAATTTCATAAAGAGGAAAATCAACTAAGGAGATTTCAAAACAACTCAGGGATAAAGTAGGAAGACACAAGACCAAGAGAAGGGTCTAAAAGTATATTAGAGCCACTGAATATCTGTTTGAGCATGGTAAAATTGATCATTAAGAGGCAGAAGGTATATCATGCTATCCAGATACTGTCTAGATCAGGCTGCTTGTCCAAGCTGAACAGACGGCTAAAGAGGAAATTAATCATGGATGCCACTGTGAGAACAACAGTGACTTTAAAATAACTACAGGGTTCAATGGCTGAAAAAAATGTCCATGTGTCAATAATATGCTGATCACTTTACAAAGTGGTTTGTATGCATTGAAAAATCACAATCTCAGACCATCTCAAACATCCATCTCATCATAGAGTTTTGCAACAAATTTAAGTGATACTGCAAACGTGACAAAACATGTTGTGGTCAGATGAGACCAAATTGGAACAATTGTGATCTAAATGCAAAATGATGCAGCTGGCGCAAATCCAGGACAGCACATCACGCAGTCAGCATCATCCCTAATGTCCAGCATGATGGTGATAGCATTATGTTATAGGACTTCTTCCCATCAGCAGCCACTGGGAAAATTGTCAAGATTGAAGGGAAAATAGATGAAGAAAAGTGCAGACAACTCTTAGACAACCTGCTTCAGTCTGCTAAAGAGCTAAAACTCGGATGAATATTCACCATTCAGCAGGACAAAGAAGCAAAGAACAAGGGCACAGCTACACTGCGGAGGCTTAAAAGGAAAAATGTCTTCATGGCCGTGCATGTCTGTGTGTGGCCATCTTGGGTCATCTTGGGCATGGGATGATCTCAATATTGCAAAAATCCACTCTTGTGTATGCAGAAACTGCTTCTGCCAGTTCCCACAAGCTATGTTAGACTTCAAGCTGCAATGTACGATTTTCAGTCATTCTGTGCTCTTTAGTACAATCAAAAAAGCATGAAATATGATCATATCTATGGGTCATCTTGACTTCTGCATGATCTCTTTTGTAGCTTGTCTAATGTTCTTTAAAATCAGTGATAGTATTGTGAACTAAGATAGAGACAATTCAATTCAATTCAATTTATTTTTAAATATAGCGCCTTTCACAACAAAGTTGCCCCAAGGCGCTTAACAGTACAATTAACGATAAATTTTGTCAATACAGAACAGAAAACCAGAAGACAACGGAGGAGAGGAACCAAAAACTCCTTAGTAAGGAGAGAAAAATCCTCTAGTGGTCTAAGGTCAACTGGTTGCCCAACCCCTTTGGGCATGCTAACATTATATAATTTAAAAAAAGAAACGATGAGGGTATTAATCCATCCAGCCATCATGTCTTCTGTGTGTTAGTACTCCATGCAGATCTCTGTAGACCAGTAAAGTCCTCCTAAACGATAGCTATATCCATGATGTCCCTCTTGGATCCATGGCAGTGATGCAGCATCCGACTCAGATCTGGACATGTGGGGAGGAGAATAGGATAGTTTGGTAACAGATGTATCTACCTGGTGGGCCAACACAGAGACACACAATGGCATGTACAGCAGCACCAGCATCCATGGTTGCAGCAGGCTATAATGTAAGGTGTGAGTAGGCTAGGCTGAAGTAATAGGTCTTCAGTCTGGATTTGAATACTGAGACTTGGCATCCTGAATATGGGGTGGGAGACTTCCATAAGCTAGGGGCCCTGTAACTAAAAGCTTTACCGCCTACTGTTATTTTATTAATTCGTGGAATATGAAGAAGACCTGCAGTCTGTGATCTAAGCTGGCGACTTGGATGGTAAACATTAATAAGTTCCATTAGATAGACAGGTGCCTGACCGCCTGACCGAGAGCTTTGTAAGTAAGTAGAAGGATTTTGAAGTCTGCCCTGTAGCTGACAGGAAGCCAATGAAGAAAGCTAAGTATGGGGGTTATATGATCATACTTTCTGCTGCTAGTAACAATTCTAGCTGCTGCATTCTGAATTCGCTGTTAGGTGTTGAAAGAGTGGTGGGTGCTCACTGATAATAGGGCATTGCAGTAGGTTAACCTGCTGTATACAAGAGCATGTATTAATTTCTCTGTGTCTTGAGTGGAGAGAAACTGCCGTAGTTTTGCTATTTCTTAACTGTAAATACTGTTTGAACATGAGAGTTAAATGAGAGCCTTGTGTCTAATATGACGTCTAGGTTACATGCTGAGTCTTTGAGGCAAATTTTTAAATCCTGAGTTAAGTGCTGAAGTTATAGTAGTCCTATCAGTATTGTTGCTATCAGTATTGTTGCCTCCAAACAACAGAACCTCAGAGTTGAGTAACAAAATGTTTTCACACATCCAAATCTTTACTTCATTAATGCAATTAACTAAAGTGATAATTGAAGAGTTGTCATTTGGTGTAAACGAAATGTATATTTGCGTGTCATTGGCATATGAATGAAAGTTAATATGATGTTTTCATATTATCCTACCTAGTGGCAGCGTGTAGAGAGAGAACAATATTGGTCCCAGCACTGATCCCTGTCAGCACTGATCCCTGTCCAGCAGTGATCCCTGTAAGACAACTGTAAGTTATGTACTGTACGTACTTCAATTAATATTTTTTTTCTGCCTAACAAGCTCCCAATTTGACAGAATTGAATGAAAATTTCTACCTGATAACAATATAGTAAAAGTATTTGAAGAACTAAAGTTTATTTCTGATGGCTTGATATATGAGGAACAATTGCTTCAAGCAATAGATTATTTTCAACCTGGAAAGTCTCCAGTTGGGGAGACTCCAAATGGGCTCCAGATTGAATTTTAAAGTATTTTTACTGAGATAAAAGGCACGCTTGGTTGTTTTAACCATTCTTTTGAAAAAAAGAGGAACACAGAGGGAGGAATTAATTTCATTATTTTTAAAGCATGATTTAGATGGAAAAGACAAGAACCCTGAGCACTTAAAAATTGGAGACCTTTGGCTTTATTATGCTGTGAAAATCATATATTATCTACTGTAAATGTCTAGCTCCTAGATTGAAAAAAAGTGATTGATAAAATTATACATAGACCTATCGGGATGATATATTGGTGATAATATTCTGCATGTGCTTGAGACTATAGATAATAATAAAAAATTATGAAAAGCAGGGTTACTCTTTATGCCAAATTTTTAAAAAGCTTTCGATTAATCGTGATAGGTCTGTTTATTTTAATATTTGTAGATATTTTATTCTTTGGCTTGAGGTACTGTATCAAAAACAGTACCTCAGTAACTCTGCAAATAATGGATATTTATCAGAAAGCTTTGAATTGACACGTGGCTTAAATCTCCTTATTTATTTACTATTGCTTTCTACATATTCCTGTGAATATGTTAATGATTATTATCCTTGATAAAATGTCATTGTTGGTGGGTGAAAGTTAATTTCTATTAAAAATTAGCTTAAATTGATATTATTTTATTGTCATGACAGGGGAAAACACTGTCCCTTTATGGCAAAGCTAACTTTCTAATTGTATCACAAAATGTTTTTTTAATGCCTTCCATCTCCAGATAATATTTTCTTTAGGCAATATTAGGCCAAAATATTTAAATTTCTTTGGAGTAGAAAACCATAAAAGGTAAGTGGCAATATATTTTCAGTTCTTTTCAAAATGCTGGGCAGAACTTGGTTAACATCAAAGCACTGAATTAAACCTTAAACTGAGTTAAACATTCAAGGATTCAGAATTTTCATATACAGTAAGTAAACCCTTGGCCTACTCAACGATACTTTAGGAAATATCCATCCCTTCTTTAAAACAAATTACTTTCCTTTGATTCAACTGAAAATAATACATTTATCTTGGTTTTCAAAGGTATTTTTGAAAAACGCTTGAACTTTTGTTAAAGAAGCATTAATGACAAGGTTGTACTTTCAGTATTACTCTTCCAACAAAGCTTTGGAGATTCATAGTTGAATTATATGTTTGAATTTAAATGTTTTGGTCAATGGTAAACCTTTATTCTGTCTTAATTTCATTCTAATGAGAATATTTTTATAAATGACTTTTTGGATTTAAATGGCAACTTTTATAGTTTTGAAGTCTATTTCTCTTGCATGGAAATAGAAGATTAAGTCTATGAAAAGAAGACCAAATTAAAATGTTTAAATGGATAAGTAAAATTAATATTAAGAGAGTATATACTTGTTCTTTTTCATAATAAGAATCTTTGTTCCATTCCATATACATCCTTTAGGATTTGTTCCCCTCCTCTGGACAAAGGTGTTAAATTTGATTTATGATTTTACTGTATATACCCTCCTGTAGACTCTACTTCAGTTTAAGATAACTTATACATTTCTTTCTACAAAACAATATTAAACATTTGGGGTCTTACGGAATCTCATGTTTGTCACTTTAGTGGTAAAGATGATGAGGTTTTGTTACATCTATTTTTGTATTGGCCAGTACTGGTCTCACTTTGGATATCAATACAGGACTGCCTACTTCCCATAATAATGTAGATTACAGTTAAACCACAGCCATAATGCTTGGGGATTTTAGGATTGATTGTAATATTGTGTGTAACTCACTGATACTACTTGCTAAAGCTTTAATTTACTGTACAATTCACAAAATACAAATATGTTAAGTTTAAATGGTTTAAAGCGTACAGTAAAATATTGTTAAAAAAACTATTACAGATGATAATCAGATAAGAGAGTTTGCTAATAAACTGAAATGTCATTAGCGATGGGGGACATAATGAGTCATTTTTGGTATTTTTTAGGAATTGTTTAGGATTGAAAAAAAATATGAATGCACAATTTTATTTTTCTCTGTTTCTTGACTTTTATATTGTTTGTTGTATCTTGTTTTGGTTTGTTTCTTAGCTATTTGTTCTTTGGATTTACTTGCCTGATTAAGTTTTGTGTTTATCTGTTGTCTGTTAAAAAGAAAATAAAAAAATAATACTATAACCTCCTTTTCAAAAGTTAATTATGTGAAAATCACTCCTGCTCATCTCAAATTGACAGAAGAATAAAGGTATGATTTTGTTTTAATAACAGTACTAAAGTAAACCACAGCTTAACTCTGGGAATAAAACAGTTTTTGTGCACTTGAGTTCGCAGGGATTCACTTCAGCTTTACGTCACATCCGCACAATTTCCACCCAGCCAGATGGCAGATGAGAAATCTCTTTAATACATACATTCTGACTTTTAAATAAATAATAAAAGCTAAAAAACATCACAAAACACCTCAAAGAGTCTCATACTTTTAGTTCTTTCTTGCTGACATACTGTAAACTAGGCATTAGTTAGAATGTGAAGACAAGGATCCTCCACTTGAAATACTGATCAGGCAGTTATACACTGTAGGAGAGGTGCTGTAAAGAACAGGAGGCTCATCACCATGTCAGTGTTAATCATCATGTCTTCCATCAGATGTGTCTGGCAGAAACTAAGTATACCGAAGGCAAAGGCAGTCCATTATAACTATTTATGTTACATAACATCTTAGAAATCAACAAAACAATAAAGTAAAGCAATGACAACAAAAAAACTGCAATCAAAACTGGCTTTTTTTGGGGGGGGTTGCTTGAGATACCAGAGTGAACATCTTCAACTGATAACTTCATCAATATGTTTGTATTGCATAGTTATTTCTACAGCCCTGTGAAGACTAAGCATTCACATATTGTTTCCTTAGCAACTGGAACACAATGTGGGCTTGAATCATCTCTCTCTGATATACTGAAAGCAAACTACTTTTTCTATTTAATTTATTGAGCCAGGAAGGTGAAATGAGGTACTGACAATGAAGAGACATACAATTCTTATAGTGAAAAATAATTCAGACCCTTCCTATGGCATATTACTTTGTGAAGTTACAAAATGATACATACACATTTTTTTTTTAATCTTCAGATTTTATTCAACACTTGTGCTCAATTTATAGATTTTCTAAGAGTGAGATAAGTTACAGCAAATGTAATCAATTTCCCTACGGGATTAATAAAGTATTATTTATCTATCAAAACCTCAAGAGAAAGCTTTAAATACTGTATGCTGTATAAACATTCAGACTCATGAACTGGGAATGTGGAAAATTGTTTGGAAGCTATTACAGCCGCAAGTCTTTTCAGAAAAGACTCTACTAGCTTTGCGTATCAGCTGGGTGTCATTTTTGCCCATTCTTCTTGGCAAATAACTCCCTTAAATTGCTTGGGGATTGCTTATAGACAGAAGGTAAAGTCTTTCCAGAATTTTTCAATAGTATTCAAGTAATAAACATTGACTGGGCCATTTAAAGACATTCACTTTCTTATTCTTAAACTAGCTACACCACTAGCTATACAGTACCTTGAGCTTTGGATCATTGTCCAGATGAAAGATGAAGTTTTGACACACTTTAACATCTGCAGCAGATACACCTTATGTGTCAGTACTTTCTCCATTTATGACCCCATCAGTCTTGAGAAGCTCCCCAGTCCCTGCTGATGTGAAGCAGAACAATTGCATGATGCTGCTACTACCATGCATACTATTTGGGGTTTGGGCTGGTTTTGACAATCCCTTGTGGGATTTAAAATGTTGTTTACAGTTTCATACAAGCCCCTTCGAGGGGTGACTGGGATATTTTCTATATATGGACATTGTCTCTCATCTCAGCCACAGGACTCTGTAATTCTTTCAAAGTTCTTGTTGGTCTGGTTTCCTTCTTACTGTTAGGTATGAAAAAACAGCTTAACGTGCACGATACACCTTCCCCTTCTCAATGATTGATTTCACTGCGCTCAAAGGGTTATTCATTGTTTGTGACTTGTTTTATACACTTCTCCTGATCTGTGCCTACCTTCAATCCAGAGTTGTTTTGAAATTTTCCTTGATCATCATCAAATAGAAATCTTTGCTTGAAATTCACTACCTGCCTCAGCGATATTTGCAAAGACATACATTTATATGGACATCACTAATTTTATGACTTGGCAAAGTAATTTTGTGAACCTAAGATAATTCAGCTAATCGTTGGATTGAAGTGTACAGTTTTGCAAGATGGCAGAATACTGTATAAGGTGTAGTAATGTTTTCTACACTACAGTCCAAAAAGTGGATTTGCCTTTTTACCCATGACAAAAGGGATCAGTATATCTCCATTTTCACGATCAAAACATAAAAACAACAACAACAACAACATGAGTAGCCTGGTAATCCTCAATGTTTTACAGAAATGTAAACGCAAAGGGTATCAAGAATCCTCATTCTGGAAGACACCTTTCTGCTTCTAGTGGTAATGAGAAATTGTTTATCCTGTCTGCAATTTCACTTTTGAATAATGTAAAATATTTATGTTACTACTGTTAGAAAATGGATGGTTGAATACCGATATAATAGATTTCATGGAAAATGTTCCTCGAATCTGTTATGGACTGGAATCCCATCCAAGGTGTACAGTATCCTGTCTTGCCCCTGTTGCTTGCTGGAATAGGCTTTGGATCTGAGCCTGTATTGGCAGATGGAGATATGGAAGTTCCTGTAATATTGTTTGTCCCAAACTCTTGGTTGGTGAGGGTTGTTATCTTATGTGTTTATGTTGGAAACAAAACAAATGTCCCCTAAGTAATAATAAGAGCAATAAATTCTGAGATTGAGTTCATTTTTTCAACAGATGTCAGTATTGGTCACGTACAGTAGCACCTAATGGGTGCACCAAGGAGATGAAAGTGTCACATTCACATGACTCCTTCTGTGCCTTTGAGAGTTTCATAGTCTTGGAGACCTGATCATTTAATTTTTGTTCAGGAAAGTCTGCCTTTTGACTTGTGGCTTGCCAACATATCAGTTTCAGGCTTCTAAAGGGAAAAATCGGCTTAACCGTACTTGTGAATATAACTTGCATCACCTCATTACATTGACGTTATCATTATTGTAGAGCTATGCCAGATCTACCATAGTCTCTGCCAGTCTGGAACCCAGAGCTTCTGTAACATAAAGTTGTGGTTCATTTCCACAGTAAGTGTTACATAAATGTGTTCTCCTCAACTGTGAAGTAGAACTCATTGGCTTCTCTTTGAAATCCCAAAGTGAAATCCCACTGAAATCTTTTTTATAAAAATAACTTGGAGAATGGGTCATCAGAAATTAGGAAAGGCTGTGAGGTTGATTGAGGGGAGTACAGCATTCCAAAAAAAGGAACCCTTGCAGGTTGCCCTGTGCTTATTCTGATTTTCTGATGCAAAGGCATGTAAGTAAAGAATATAGGAACTTAAGCAGATTTCTCTGCTCTGGCTCCACATTCACTTTTCAATAGATACCTGTTACGTCCCAGTGTGTGTTCTGTGTGTGTTTTTTCTATGTTCCACACTGCTGACCCTTGATTGTTCTCCCTTCCCCATTGGCCCACCATTACACCACACTTTCAGTATGACATAATCATCAATTAGTTCTCAGCCAATCAGAACACATCTTATTCAGCATATAACATGGAGGTTTTCAGCAAGGAGAGGCCTTTCGTTTGACTTCGGTCCCGTTTTGCTTTGCTTTGCTTTGCTTTGCTTTGCTTTGCTTTGCTTTGCTTTGCTTTGCTTTGCTTTGCTTTGCTTTGCTTTGCTTTGCTTTGCTTTGCTTTGCTTTGCTTGTGTGTTCATCCTTGTTTTGCCATTACCTTGCCCCAGTGTTACATGTTCAACTTTTTTGTTCTTTTGCATTCCTGGTTCACTTGTTTTTTGTGTGAACTTTTGTATATATGGTTAGTTTAGAACTTACACACTTAGTTGATTTTGTATTAGTACACTAGTTTAGTACGAGTGAGTGCCATTTGTCTTGTATGGTTTTGGGTAGTCAGTGCAGGTTAGCTAGGGTGTTGAAGACGCCGAAGACCGTGTGTTTCGGGTTTTCTTTTGTAGTCAGATTAGCTTTCCCGCACTGTCCTAGCGAGCTCCATTTTGTTTGTTATTTTCTTTTCTTTGGCACCACTCTAGTTCCTTACCCTTATCACACTTGCTAGTCCCTCACCAGAACCCACCTGCTTCCAAAAGAATTATCCTAAATGTTACACCCCTTTACCCCTAGACACCCGGGGTTGTAACAATACCTCATACCTGTAGCCTGTTCACTATGGGCTGTGGAAAGTATTTTGTTTCATTTTACAAAACATTTTTTTTTAGTAAAATAAAATGTTGTAGTACTATTTATACTATAATAGCATGTTCACTTCAACATTTGCTATTATTTAGCTACAGTGTGATAAATCCTGTCTAAATGACTTAATCCACTGATCACTTGACTCCCACCAAAAAATAAAAATTCTAGTAACTAAGTTTAAGTACATTTCTTTTACAAACTGTATAACATCCCAACTCTCAGCTGTCTCTTGTCACTCATTAACAACCGTTCTTCTTGCCTGTCTTTATTAATTTTTCTATTTTAACTGCCTTGGAATGTTATTTTTAACTTTGTATCTATACTTTCCGTATTGACTTGTTGAATGGATAATAATGTTTTATTTGTATTTATTAATAAGATTTTTTCCCTTGCCTACCTTTATTTCTTTGGTGGTTTCTACAGTATCTTCTTTAACATTTAAGTCTTAGTATTCTTCAATTATTTCCTTAATAATAGTCTACAAGTAGTACTTAAATAAAATAATTTACCAAACGTTTAAACAAAGTCGCAATCAATAGCTTTAAATAAATAGCTTTACCTCACATCTAGGAGCTGCCTTCCATATTTGTTTTCTGGGTTAATGAAGCTAATGAAGATTCAAGCTAATGTAGGATAGAAAAGAAAATATTGTAAGTTTCTCATTTTAAATAGCTAACACAGTGTTCATTTTGTGATCTTCATGAGTGCATTTTGTGCACATTATTTTGCCTCACTACTGCTCAAGACCGTTCTGTAAATTTTCTGAACATTCATTTCACTTTTTATGAACAAGATTTAGCAGGTTTTGCATGTTTTCCACTCCTCTAGTTAAAGCAATTAACTCTCCTGCTTGGTGATATTTGACAAAACAGCTACATAATTGATTTGCGGGACACTCATTCGAAGTAGCACGGTATTTTGCTCTGGTACAGTCCAAAGCGATTATATTTTAAGGTCAAACAAGTCTAAGCTGCCTGGAATTTGCACACTGTTAAAACATTTAAAAATGCTGTCACTTATGCGCACTTTCCTGCTGTCACTACTGGCTGCTCTAATCACTTAAATATGGAAAAGGTCTGTACCAACATTGATGAGTTGCCTTTAGTTTAGTGTTGCTTATTGCATTAACAGAAGAATAATTGTTTCCAGTACTGAATTTGTATCATGTTGCTGTATGAGTAGATAGGATTATTGATTCAAGGGTATGTGATGTGGCAGTTCAACCATCAATGATGCATAAAGTGATTAGCTAGCACAATTCGTCTAGGCCTTTCCTGTAGTTTTATTATTGATTGTAAGGTGGAGATCTCTGAATTATAAACTAAACAGTATTAATAGAGAAATACAGTGCCATCCATAAGTACAGGGACAATAAAGTCAATATTGCTATTTTTGCTGTATACATAATTCAGATTCAGATTTGAATGAAAAGATGAGTATGAGGCAAAAGTACAGAATGTCACATTTTAAGGCTGGATATTTCTGTGCTTATATGCTTTAATGTTTTAGAGGGTGAAAAGTCTTAGACTGGCCAAGTCAATCTCCTGAATTAAGACCAATCGAACAGGCATTTCACTTGCTGAAGAGTCAGACCCCCCCCATAAATAAAAACTAACAGCCAAATAAACCAAGAGTTTGGTCATATCAGTGGGTCTCAGGTTTGATGCAGTTATTGCAAAGGATTTATACTACTTTAAGTTCGTTTTCCTCAACACTTATGCTCACCTGAAATATGGGAATTGAACACACAAAAAATACAATTATTCTAAAATACTACAACATATAAGCACAGAAATACCCAGAAGAAGGGTGGCATTCTATAATTTTGCCTGATATTCATCTTCTCATCTCAAATCTGAATTGCTTGAGTATACAGTAAAAACAGCAATTTTGACTTCACTGCCCCTATACTTATTGAGGACAGTGTTTATTTACCCACTCTGAAGGCAAGATTATCTGGAAGAAAGAAAAAGCCACAAAGATAGAACAAGTCAAACGAGGGCTTTGAGTGAATGCATACAGGGGTTTGTTTTATGATTTAAAGGGGAACTATGGTCCCAATTTCTCAGACCAGTTATTAAATCTTGGTAACAAAATAAATTAATTGATGGTATTGCAAAATTTTACGAATTCCGAATTAAGTACAAAATTGTGAACTTTGTTGAAAAGTACGGTATGTCTGCCATGTTGTAGCAAACTGCTGGTCTCAATACGAGTGAGAGTGAGGGTTTACGAGCATTGTGATGTGAAGCTGCCCTTCCTTCTCACTAGTCACTGTATTGACAGCAAATAAATTCAGTTTGTGCAAGAGACATTTCACTGCAGAAATGTTCCAATGTGATCTGCAAGCAAGTCGAGAGCAATATTTATATTGGATTAAAAGAGATGTATTCACAAGCCTGCTTATTTACAATATAAGACAACTTCATGTCACAGACAATAACGGCAATATGGCACTGTGCATACCTGGAACGTTAGTCTATTTTGTGGTGTAAATTTGAGGTTTTACGTTACGTTACATTTTACTTTCATTATGGTTTAAAAAATGCACTCATCAATGTCGATTCTAACTCCGAAATATAAAACTAGCCTTGGATTTCCCCCTAAAATATTCAGATATTACTTAATTATTATGATTTCTGTAGGCCATGAACCTAAACAGGCAAAAATATATTTGGAATTTTTTATTGTTTTTTTTGTTTTTATGCTTCTTACAGTAAGGGAGATTTGGGCTTTGTGTTGTAGTACACTTTGAGCTCTGTAATCAGTAGCCTAAGATCAATGCATGTATCATGACAAACCACAGAACGTACAGTACCTATAGGGATTTGTGTATAGCCACTAAATAGGCTACTCTTCACTCAGTTCAGTAACTGGTCAGTTTTTATCCAGGCCTAGAAAGGAAAAGTGAAATTGGTGGGACAGTTGGCCACATGTACTAAAACTAACCCATTCTTTGTGTGGTATGTATGAGGTTGGCTGCAGTCACTGCTGAAATAATATATTTGTTGTCTGTATTTCCTTTTACTATCTGCACTGAAGGATACATATGAGATACAGTACATACTGTATGAGATATGAGATTGTTTCCTGACCAAATCCTATAGCTCCCCTGCACACATCCTCAGAGCAAAGCGAAAAAAATCAGCTGGAAAAAAAAAACTTTCTCAGGGCTTTTCAAATCTAGAAACCTGCCTAGCCTCACAGTTAATGTCATGACATGTAAAAAGTGTGAAAGTTAATTACTATGTGTATATACTGTATGTGTGAAATATCTCTCCGAGCCCCCTTCTTCTTAGTAGCTTTTCATGCTGTATTAACGAAATAAATGTCAATGGACACCTTTGCCAGGGTTTATATCACTTTACAATGAAAAATTCTGGCTTCATCTTCTGTTGGATGTGTGGTGCAGTACTCTGGAACAGAAGCCTTTGTTCCTGAGGGAAGATTACATTAGTCAGGATTCTGGCTGGGTATCATGATCCTGAGACTATGAAGGACTACAGGTTACTGAAAATGCAAACACTGCTGTTTTTTCACTGTGTTCTGTGTTTTTCCTTGTCTGTATATTTTCCCTTTTCCCAGGGGTCTGGCATCCCTGGAGAGAAGCAAGAGTTAAACCATACTACAGTATGAGTGTCAGGGTTGAGCATGAGTGCTTGTGGCCTAGTTTGCCCTTCAGACGTCAGTTGACTGGTTGAAAGTGGAAGCTATTGTGTGAGGATGCTTGAGAAACAGTATTAGAAACCCATTTTAGAAACTTTGAAATGTTAAACCCACCAGAAACATAAAGCAGTGTGGAGATTGAGGGTAAGGATTAGTGGAGGCAGACTCTTCTGACCTGCCTGTCCACCAGCAGGCCACTCATGTTTCAATACAGTACAGGCAGCACTGCCCCATACTGGAAGCTCAGTGCCAGTTGGTGGAGAGAGATGTCCACAGCACTTCCTGTCTGCAAGTGGCCAACAGGTTGTGGGATTTGCAAGTTGAGAGATCCCTGTAACGTTGATTCCACACTAACGTTGGCCACGTCCCCCTTGTGGTATTGTGGTACCAAAAAGTCATTTATCCCCAGCAGTGCTTCTCATTATCTCCAAAATTTAGAATAAGCAACATTCATGTTTCAGTTTAAATCATCAGTGGTACTGATAAATGACTGCCCAGAACCAGGAGGTATCCAGTGATGGTTTAATCATACTAAAACTTAAAGAACTTTCTTTATACCCTACCCTCTTCTTCCCATGGTTT
This sequence comes from Lepisosteus oculatus, assembly GCF_040954835.1. NCBI lineage: Eukaryota > Metazoa > Chordata > Actinopteri > Semionotiformes > Lepisosteidae > Lepisosteus > Lepisosteus oculatus. The sequence continues at coordinate 23,666,552 of NC_090705.1, forward strand.
CCATTTTCTGTGCATCTTTGAAGTATCAAATGGCTTTGAAAATTATGAGGTGTATAAAGCTCCTTGCCAAAGTATCCATCCCTTTCCCATGATACCCAGTTTGTCAAATCACTAACTGCAATATATATATAACAATGAATATTATTTATCAAAACATGTTCAAACTGATCACTTATGGTATAAGGGTGAAAGTTTTCAAAAACTGCAAAGAAACATCAAAAACTAAAACTTAAACTAATGCTGATAAACCTCATTTAGTTTAAGAGTGCAAAATTGCTTTGATAGGTCAAAGAACCTCTGTGTGCAATAATAGTGATATTCACGTGATTTCAGACCTGTATCTGTAAGGTCTTTCAGTCAGGTAGTAACTTTTTAGCTCTGTCCAACCAATAACCAACAAACCTGATCAAACCTTATTTCAAACCATGTCTTATATAAGGCTACAGAAAGGCACAGATAGAGAGAAGAGTATAAAAAACTTCAAAGTCACAGAATATCCCCTTGAGCATGTGGGTGAATATTCATGCAATCAACATATTTTAGTATTTATTTTCATTGCAGTTTTTTTCTGACAGTTTACTGCTTTCATGCCAAAAAATGTTCAGTTTGAACGTTCAGGATTTGGTTAATAGAATTAACATGACTTTCAGAAAACCTGGATACATAATTTTTAACTTGGCAAAACGGAACATCATTGGAAGGGGGTGATTAATTTTACAGTACAAGGCACTGTACTTTTAACATGTAGGCATCTTGTTTATTCATCAGAAACCACCTTAATACATTAATCATTTTACTTCTTATTGATTCTTATGTTTGTGGTGGAGAATTAAAAAAAAAACCTTCTTAAGACAAGATCACTTTATTGGCTATATACAATTTCTTGTATTAGGAATTTGTCTTTTTTGCTTACCCCAACTTGCTCTCCATGAAGTGCACACACAGGGAGAGAAGCCTGGGGTCAGAGCGCAGGGTCAGCCATTTATACAGTGCCGCTGGAGCAGTTGGGGTTAAGGGCCTTGCTCAAACCGGCAACCTCCCAGCCACAGGCCCAGATCCTTAGCCACAGAGCACCAGCATTGCCCGATACACGTATCCCATACCCTTTTTTGGTACTTATGTTTAGAATCAAGAATTGAAAAGTTTTTTTTTAACTAACAGTATACAGTATGTTGTATCAAATCATATAAGAATCCTTCATGTTTGGGGAGTGAAGTACTTCAAATGCATTTTCTCAGTCATTTGTGTTACTTCAATCAGCTGCCCCTGGATTCTAATGTTCCAATTCTGCTTAATTAGTATTCTGCTTTCTCCACCTTCCTTGTATTAAAGTCACTAAAAGCTTGCTTTTTAACAGTTAATTCCTGTTTCACGATTGAGCCAGGATTAGTTCAAAAGGAATTTAAACTGGGCCTCATTAAAAAGTGCACTTCATTATTTCATACCAAATCTCCTCTAGTCCCCAAGGCTGTGCTGTACAGTAATGAGTCTGGAGTGTGCTCACATGTTGCACACTCCAGCTCAAATCACTTCTGCCAGCTAATGGTTTAATAACATTGAAACACTTGTCATTGGGGTGAAGCACCATTGAGCCAAGCATATATTATACATCTGCGATTATCTTTCAATCATTTATTTTGCTTTTCTTTATTTATTGATCTTTTAGATCAAGCAAGGAGACATTTTCCATCTTAGGCGATCTGCTTTAAGGTATACTGAGCAGCTTTAGAAATGCTCTGCTTGACATTTTCTGTGCATCACAAAGAAACTAGTAGTTTCAATTAGCTCATGGGCAGCAGGTTAAAGCTAAGATTGTAAGATCCTTAGATCTAGATACTGTGTGTAAATCAGTACAACAGGTGCTTGAACTTAGATGAACATTGCTAAAGGTCACCCTGTCAAGACTGCTAATACAACAACTTTGTGTAGGGGTGTCCTTCACAAACAAGCTTCCTAGGGGGGCCACCAAAGGTGACCCAAGGGGTTGGTGGACGCTAGATAACAAAACTCGTGCCACCTGAGAGGAAGCCTTTGCTTCCTCTAACCCTCTCACCATGCAATCTTGTACCCAACAGCATCCAAACAGCCCGCCCAGCCCTTGTGCCCCAGTGATCCATAACATGTTATCTGGGTGCAGTATTACAAAAACCTTCATTTAGTAAGGGAAATTTATTTTTAATGTCAGTTTCTATTTAGGGAAAAAAAACTTTTTAGAAACCTTTAGAAACAAGCATGCATGTTTTTTTTTTGTGGTCCTCCTTCATTCAGTCTGCAAAGTCCTCTGTTCAGAAATTTTTCATTCAGGATTTTCAGTCTCAAATCTCAAGCTCAGTTATTCTTAAATTGAAAGGTATGTGAGAATTCCTATCTATGACTCCATATCTCTCACTACAATATTCACTCAATTGACACGTTTATTCAAAAAGAGGCCCAGATACATTCAATTTTCTTAACTTTTAAAGACCAGTTTTGTAACGAACAGTTCTTTCCTGACCCTATGCGGACGACACAGTCCGACGGAGTGGGGAAACACTGGGGAAACGTCATGCAGGAAAACGGGGCTGAAGACAGGGGGGCGCGTCCAAGGTGCGCTAGTGCACGGGGGAGGTGTGGCCGAGGCGAACAATCCGAGAAAGTAGTCCTTTGGGAATATCCAAAAACACACGAGAAAGTCTAAAACCAGAAGATCCATCAGAAGAAGGAATTAAAAACCACGAAGGCCGGGTCGGAACCGGTGGAGAGGGAACAGGAACGGGAACCGAGGTTAAAACCTTAACGGGACCATGCGCTTCCAAGTCCCGGACTCGCACGATATGGAAATCAGATGCAGAGTCCGGATGAGCGTCTGCCCAGGTGGGCTGGGAATAGGGAACAGGTGCAGAGAATAAAGCCTCCGTGAAAGGGCTGGAGCACCCTTAAGGAGGGGGAACTATAATCGTGACAAGTTTTCAATCTTCACTTTAAGAAGCACAAATCTTTTTGCATAGTGAGACATTTACCATTCAATCTGATAAACGCTGTGCTGCCAACTCTACTACTTTCCTTTCAAAAGCATCCTTTCTAGTTATACAAGCTGATCCTGTTTAGCCAGGGACATATCTCTCTTACTTCTTAAAAACAAAAAACACTACTGTCCTTGACAGCTCTCACTCTAAAACCTCCTAAAACCTGTCCTTCTCAAACCTCTCACTCTAAAACCTCATACCTCTCACCTGATGTTATAGCAAAGGAAGCACAGGAGTCCAACCCGAGCTCTCTTCAGGACTCTACTGCTTTCTTTGTTGGAGTCTAGATACAGACTGTTAATTTCCTCTAGACACCTCTTATACACCTTCCTATAAAATCAAGGGAGTGGCCAATTCCAATCAGAGCCTATCATAATTGCTCCTCTCTCTCCTGTGGTACCTCACTCTCACAGGGTGCCAATTATATGGTCACATCAGGTATGCCTCATTTGTACTTTGGCTATCTCCATAATAGATGTTTTTTTTTAATTCCACTTCTCATTACCTCACACAGTCGTTTATAGTATACTGAAGAAAATACAATTATATATTCACTGGTCAAACTTTACTAAACAGTAGTATACCACTGTAGAAGTAAATGGTAAAGGACAGGGATGTATGCTAATTCACACCTTGGGAAACTCTGGTAATGTATAGTGTAAAGATTATGTGTTTACATAGCACAACTCTGTTAACCTAAACTTAACACCTGTCCCCCTTTTTGAAAGGTACTGGAATGATTTACAAGATAATAACATATGCTAGGATTGGTTTTATTGTAAGGAAACTGTTTCAAAATCTCAGTGTAAAGAACCTCGGAATGCACATGAAGGGGACATGGCTTGTGTTGGAAGAAGAAGACAGGTGCAGATCTTAGAGCAGGGGATGTCAGAGGTGCTGCAGGAGCAAACAGGCAGGCTGAGACGCAGGCAGGACACAACTGTGTGTCACGATCGTAAGCCCCTCCTCTTAGAGGCGCTCCAGCTTTTTCTTGTTTGTCTCGATTTTTTGCACCTGCCTCCTGTTCCAGCCCTCCCTACAAAAACCAGATGCTCCCACCATTCCAGGTTCAGCTTTGGAAGATGGACACCAGGAAGCCCACCTATCAGTGAGTCCAGGAGATTCTTGACAGCATAGGCTTCACAACGGCGTCCTGACCATCTGGGTCTTGGGCTTGGAGCGCCTGGCCATGTTACCCCTTTTTATTCCCCTGACCCTACGCTGAATCCTGCTCCGGCTTTTAACTCCTGTCTTGTCTGCCATGGATGGATTACCCGGCTCTGGACTTTTGATCACACATGGATTTTCCTATAGACTCCCTTTGAACTTGTTTGCCTTGGCCACGCCCCGCCGACCACCAGCGTACCGTCGACAACCCCCCCCCCCCCACCCCCGCTGTTCTTCTGCCAGCCCTGATCCTGCAGAAGAGCTGCAGAAGAGTGTTACGATCCCTGCCTCCAGGCAACGGAAGAGGCAGAAGTAGGTGTAGCCCTACTCCATCAGTTTTCCTATTCACCACCACACCCCCGTCTCATCCTACTTAAACACCTGTCTTTCCCTACCTCCTTGTTCAGTATTGGTTTTTTCCTTTCGAGCTTCCTGGTTGCGCTACTCCTTCTACCTTGTGTTCTTCTTGACTTTCGGTTTACGTTTTTTCCCCTTTTGACTACGGCTTTTCGGATCACGGCTTGGCTTCGTTACTCACGCTCTGTTTTGGATCTCTGGCTACCCCTGGACTATCGGATTGCTCTATTGTCTACAATTTCGGATCACGCTTTGGCTTCGGTAACTCGTTCTCTTTTGGATCTCTGGCTTCCCCTGGACTCTCGGCTCGTTCCTTCGACTACGGCTTTCTTTGGATCACGGCTAGGCTTTGTCAGCTCCTGCAAGTGGGTTCACTCACTGGTTTTGGTTTCTCTTACCGAATCCGTAACAGAATACTGAGCCACTTAACATGGACCCAGCGGAGCAAAAGGAGATTCGCTCGGTTTTGGATCAGCACTGGCAAGCCTTACTAAAATTTAAGGGGGTTTTTTGTCGTCCCGTAGTTGGTCAAGACTCCGCCTTCCGCCTCTCCTCTATCCACCAGGGCTGCCGGTCTGCACAAGATTATGCTATAGATTTTCGAGTAGCAGCAGTGGAGACTCACTGGGATGATGAGGTCCTTATTTTTCTTTTCCGTCAAGGACTCAGTGAAGAAATAAAGGACCACCTGGTAAATATGCCGCCATTGGGCAGAACCTTGGAGGAAGTAATTTCCCAGGTGTCGGAATTAGAACTCAGAATTCGTCAAAGGAGTGCTGAAAGATCTTGGACCCCAATACTAGAGGCTCATCGGCCATCACCTATCAGATCTTTAGACTCAGAACAACCTATGGAAATAGCCCGCACCCGGTTAACCCCTGAAGAACGAGAGAGACACCAACGAGAGGGTCACTGCATGTACTGTGGGAAATTAGGACACTTTAAAGCTGCCTGCCCTGCTTCATACTCATCCTTGAGGCGCCGCCCACCTTCTCAAGATCCTAAGGTGAGTGAGATAACTCAATCCCCTCAGTTTTCCTCAGGATTTTTTATTCTATCTACACTATTCTGGGGTAATGAAAGGAAACCTCTTCTTGCTTTTATTGACTCAGGGGCGGCAGGAAACTTTATAGACGCCTCCATCGCTTGAACTTGGAACTTACCCTTGACCCTGGTGACTACACCTCTTCGTGTTCAATCTATTGATGGCTCCCCCGTATCTCCAGGACTTATTAGGTGGCAAACTGAAATTATAAGCTTGCAGATTGGCACCACCCATGTGGAAGACATCTGGTTTTATCTCCTTGAGACCCCAACACATCCCCTTGTACTAGGCTATCCTTGGCTACAACAGCATGACCCTAACATTTCTTGGTCCCGTAAAGAAATTTTAGCTTGGGGACCCAGATGTATTAGAAATTGCTTTCGTCTACCCGTAAGAATTGCACTCACGGCGACGTCCCCTTCCGGGGTTCCTACCATACCCCCTCAATATTCTGATCTACAGGAAGCATTTAATGAGCAGGAGGCCTTGGCCCTCCCACCTCATCGACCATATGATTGTGCCATTGACCTTTTGCCAGGTACTATCCCTCCTAAAGGTCGTATTTTTCCGCTCTCCAATTCTGAATCTGAGGCCCTGAAAGTTTACATAGAAAATTCTCTGAAGGCTGGACTTATACGTCCATCCACTTCACCAGCATGTGCCAGTTCTTTTTTGTGGAAAAGAAGGATGGTGGGCTCCGTCCCTGCATCGACTATCGTGGCCTCAACGAGATCACAATCAAGAATCGGTACCCTTTGCCTTTAATTCCAGCAGCACTTGAGTCTGTGCATGGGGCCAAGATCTTCACCAAACTGGATTTACGAGGGGCCTATAATCTAATCCGCATTCGGGAAGGGGATGAGTGGAAGACAGCATTAATGACAACCCATGGACATTACGAATATTTGGTCATGCCTTTTGGTTTGGTTAATGCTCCAGCAGTGTTTCAGTCTTTTATTAATGACATCTTTCGTGATCTCCTACAAAGATTTGTCTTGGTTTATTTAGATGACATTCTTATTTTTTCTGATTCCTTCCAGGATCATGTTCTCCATGTCAGAGAAGTACTCTCCCGGCTCATTAAGAATAAACTTTATGTCAAACTGGAGAAGTGCACCTTCCATGCTTCAAAGATTCATTTTTTAGGTTACGTCATCTCTCCAGAGGGGGTGGAAATGGATTTGAGTAAAGTCTCTGCGATTACTGATTGGCCCACACCCAAGAATCTCAAACACATACAACGATTTCTCAGCTTTGCTAACTTTTACAGGAAGTTTATTTGAAACTTCAGCTCGGTGGTCACTCCAATAACCTCTTTAACTCGTAAAGGACCAAGACAAGGCAAATGGACCCCTCAAGCGGAAGAAGCATTTCAGCTCCTGAAACACCTATTCACAACAGCCCCCATCCTAAAACACCCTGATCCTACTTTGCCTTTTGTGGTCGAAGTGGATGCTTCTGGCCATGGTGTGGGTGCTGTTCTCTCTCAACGTCATGGAGAAAAACAGATTCTTCACCCCTGTGCCTTCTTCTCTAAGAAGTTATCCCCTGCACAAATGAACTATGACGTTGGTAACCGTGAGCTCTTGGCCATTAAGCAGGCATTGGAGGAATGGAGGCACTGGCTTGAGGGTGCTCGTCACCCATTTTTGATTTACACTGATCACAAAAACCTGGAGTATCTGCAATCGGCCAAACGTCTTTGTCCTCGCCAGGCTAGGTGGTCCCTTTTTTTAACCAGGTTTAATTTCTTTATCACCTACACTCCAGGTTCTAAGAACATCAAAGCAGACGCTCTCTCACGGATCCATGACCCTCCTGAGGCCGAATTGATTCCAGAACCCATTATCCCGTCTGGTAAGTTCCTGGCAGCTGTAAGATGGGACATTGAGGTAATTGTTCGACGAGCCTTGGTAGGACAGACGGTACCTCCTCAGTGCCCTCAGGACAAATTATTTGTCTCTAATCCAGTCAGATCTGCAGTTTTACAATGGGGACATGACTCCCGCTTCGCTGGACACCCTGGATTCCAGCGTACCTTGGATTTAATCTCCAGAGACTTCTGGTGGCCAACTATGGCCAAGGATGTCAAGGAGTATGTCCAGGCCTGCTCTATCTGTCCTCAAATGAAGTCTTCCCTGATGAGGGCGGCGGGCCTTCTTCAACCCTTACCCATCCCTGACCGTCCCTGGACCCACCTCTCAGTTGATTTTATTACTGACCTTCCACTTAGCCATGGACACACAACTATTATGGTAGTGGTAGACCGCTTCTCCAAATCTGCTCATTGTATTCCCCTGCCATCTTTACCTACAGCTCGAGAACTAGCAGAATTGTTTGTACTGCATATCTTCCGACTGCATGGCATCCCTAAAGATATTGTTTCAGATAGGGGCCCTCAGTTTGTCTCCTGATTTTGGAAGGCCTTCTGTAAGTCGCTGGGCGCTTCAGTTTCACTTACTTCAGCTTATCACCCTCAGGCCAACGGTCAGACGGAACGCATGAATCAGGAACTGCTGACCTACTTACGGACTTATATCTCCTCTACCCATGATAATTGGGTGTCCTTGCTTCCATGGGCAGAGTATGCACACAATTCATTGTATACCACATCTACTGGTATGTCTCCCTTTAAGTGTGCCTTAGGTTATCAGCCTCCTCTTATCCCAGACTCCCATCCCAACACGGAGGTCCCATCGGTTCAGGACTATATCACAAACCTGCAGACCTTCTGGAGGAAGGCCAAAGCCACCCTTCTTCGCACCGCAGCTCAGCAGAAGAAGGTGACTGATCAGCGCTGTCGTATCCCACCCAGATTTTGACGTGGTCAGTTTGTTTGGTTGTCTACCCGTAACCTTCCTCTTAAGCAACCTTCTGGCAAGCTTGCTCCCAGGTTCATTGGTCCTTTTCGTGTCCTCACCCAGATTACCCCAGTAACTTACCGGCTGGCCTTGCCTCCTACTCTTCGGATCCACCCTACTTTCCATGTTTCCCTCCTTAAGCCCTTTCACCGATCCACCCTGTCTAAACCGCAACAAAAACCCCCACCGCCTCGAGTAATTGATGGACTCCCTGCTTACACTGTCAATAAAATCCTGGATTCCCGATGGTCTCGTGGATCCCTACAATATCTAGTCGATTGGGAAGGCTACGGTCCGGAGGAGCGTTCTTGGGTTCCGGAGAAGGATATTCTGGATCCCAACCTCATCCAAGACTTCCACCTTAACTTCCCGGATCGTCCCGCTAGGGCGTCAGGAGCCGCCCGTAGAGGGGGGGGTAATGTTACGATCCCTGCCTCCCGGCAACGGAAGAGGCAGAAGTAGGTGTAGCCCTACTCCATCAGTTTTCCTATTCACCACCACACCCCCGTCTCATCCTACTTAAACACCTGTCTTTCCCTACCTCCTTGCTCAGTATTGTTTTTTTCCTTTCGAGCTTCCTGGTTGCGCTACTCCTTCTACCTTGTGTTCTTCTTGGCTTTCAGTTTACGGTTTTTCCCCTTTTGACTACGGCTTTTCGGATCATGGCTTGGCTTCGTTACTCACGCTCTGTTTTGGATCTCTGGCTACCCCTGGACTATCGGATTGCTCTATTGTCTACAATTTCGGATCACGCTTTGGCTTCGGTAACTCGTTCCCTTTTGGATCTCTGGCTTCCCCTGGACTCTCGGCTCGTTCCTTCGACTACGGCTTTCTTTGGATCACGGCTAGGCTTTGTCAGCTCCTGCAAGTGGGTTCACTCACTGGTTTCGGTTTCTCTTACCGAATCCGTAACAAAGAGTGGTGGAGATGAGAGGTAGATGCACTGTACACTAAGACAAATCCAAAGAGAATGGTTGGGCAGGCAAGAGGTCCAAATGTGAGACTAGACAAAGCCAGAGGGAGTTCCTGGAATTGAGGGAATGAAGCAAAGAGTCAATCTGGAACAGAATAGACAAGCAGGGGAGTATGAAACACTGGGTCACAGACCAAAGGATAAGACTGAGCACTGTAATGTTGGGAATAAATACCCTGCTGGTAATGAGGTAAGTGACATTTTAATTACGGGCCGGTAGTATTGACAACATGCCCGAGTGTGTTGCCAATGGAACGGGCATACTAGGCACTTGATTCAGTGATTGATCATCAACTGTGATGTTGCAGGAACTGGAAATTGTACTAATCCAAGTGTGAGCATTGGGTGATATTTTAAACATCTTTCTCTTCCCTATTGAAATGCTCTCCGGGCACAACAGAAATGACAAGCACAGCAGACAAGACACACAGCTCTTGACCTAAAATGGAAGCAGGACCTAATCTCTTTGACAGCCTTTTCAAAATATTGCAGTGAATGGCCCTACACCCTGGTTTCAACAGCTGGATGGTGGCACAGAGCAGGCTGGAGACAGGAGCTTACTTCCAACAAAAGGGGATTTATTGCTCCCTTATAGTTGACTGTGGGTGTGCTAGTCACTAGGGGAGAGAGAGAAGGAGTGGGGGGGGGGGAGGCAGAGAGAGAGGGTGACCCCAGTCTCATGTAGCAGGACATATGGCAAAACAGAAAGGAAAGATGGGGGTACCCTATTATATAGGGTAACACAAGAGGAAACAGATACGGTAAATGTCAAGGTTGAGAGGGAAGTGGTACAGTCCAACACCAGGGGAGAGAGGATACTAGAATATTTAAGGAACAACGAGCATGAAACACAGTCTGTGTTCCATGGGGAGAAGCATTCTTCTGCAAAGGACACTGGGGCAGAAAAGAGATATTGAAATTACATACCCGACTCAGTAATAGTTCTCTTTAGCAAGGCAGAAATCATTGTACTTTTTGAAAACATAATGATCATTTGTGTTTCACGTCTTCCTTCACAGAAGCAGCTGTTGATTATTTTCAAGTCTCAATGGAAGTGATAACATAGAATAAGATACATGATAATTTTTCCAGAGCATTATTTCCATTTTCCATTATTTTCTTGCCACATACCCTGTTATACTGTAGGTGATCAAAATAACAGTAACACTGTTCAAGAAGGTAAAAGAAAATTCGAGTTGCACAGAGCAAATTGATTAAGTAAAGGTAGGGGTTCTGCAGTATTACCTTTCATCTTGTCTTTGAAATCCTCAGAAAAGGGATCTATGAAAAGCAATAGATTATACTGCTGGAGTTCAGGCACAAAGCAATAATTTATCTAAGCCTGATGTTCAGCCTTAGGCCTAATGAAAACACGGGTATACACTTCATTAGCTAATCAATAGACAATATCCAGTGACAATTGCTAAAAAGAGTACAGACTGGTCATTAGTGGCGATTGAGGGGGTGACATTAAAAAGAGATATGTTCAATGGTAGGTCTTTAAAAAGACAATAGAATTACACAAGTTGTTTGTAAACTATTAGCTACTACTGAAGCATTCAGGTATTTGCTCAGGATGTAAGCTTTTTAACATTTATCTTTCTGCCATATCTTTGCATTTCTAGTATTTGAAGAAGACAGTGGAAAAAAGTCTTAACTAAAATTAGTATTGTGTCTGACATAACAACTTATTATTTCTATTTAGTAAAAACCTTGACTACTTATAAATGGAATGTTTATCTAAATTTGTACTGTAAATCAAGCCTTGTCCTGTATTTTGTGCTGTACTAACAACAGTCCAAGTCACACAGCATTTAGTAAATCTTGAGGAACAGCATGTAATGCCATGTCTCTATAAAATGAAGGTCAATATGCCTTCAATATATTTTTCTGAAACCTGACAAGTAAGGTGATATTATAATACCTTTCTCACTGGGATATTATAAATGATCTTGGCACCAAAGATTAATTAGGCTTACGCCCTTCCAGAATGTAATTCCCCCTTGGGTTTTATGAAAATGACTTACGACAATTCTGAAATCACAGACATGCAGCTCTTGGAAAGCAACTACAAGTACTTTGTCACTTGCATGCAAAATGAATTTTCTCACTGTCAGGATGCCCTAATTTATTCAGCTGAGCACCCCTTCAGATGACATGTCATGGAGACAGAGGAGTGGGGTGCAATTTGATTCCATGCTAAGGAGTTTAAAGGGCAATCTGTGACAACCATTAAACAGAGATGGTGCAAAGACGAGAGAAGCAATTCTCATATGTTTGGTTATGAAGTTTCTAGGTTAAAAGCCAGATTAATTTGAATAAATTGAGATTTTTTTTTACAGTTTTAAAATCTATATAGGAAGTTGAAGTCTTTTAAGTATTTTCTGTGAGGTTTATATATACTGTATAGAACCAGTGAGAGTATGATCATATGTTCTATATGATTAAAAAATAATGTATTTAAAATAGATTTTATTATGGTAGTGCAACACAAATCTACTAATCAAAAGGTTTATCTCATACAGAGTTTGAGTTTAATAGTGATGAAAACAAGAAGAAAGCTATAAGATTGTGAGGCCAATTTACTAAATAATTTCTAATTTTCTTTTATTTCACAAAGAAGGAATAATTAATTAACTATATATATATTATTTCTGTATCTCTGCCTGCATTTCATTCCAAAACATCTTAAAGGCATGTTTTGAGGAACCACACATGAACTTAATTTTTTAAAACCTTTGAGAAAAAGATATAAAACAGAATGGAATCATTTATACGATGCCAGACTATTAAAAGCTAAAATCCAGTACAATGCAGTTATTATCTTTTCTTCCTTTCTTCCTGTTCGGTATTTAAATGTATGTGAATTGTTGTGAACATTAAGCTATAGGCAGGATAATTGATGAAAACTGTGTATACCGTATGGCTCTTACAGTATATTCCTTAAAATAGACACATCTTTCCTTTTTTAAAAAAAAAAAAGTCAAGTGCAATTACTGTTATTTTCTTGAGGAAACCAAAAAGCATTTTTTTAAAAGTAGCACTAAATGTACAGAACATTTTGCCAATACAGTTTAGAGGTTTGCATGAATAACTTTACTCAGTTTTACTCAGAAGGTTTACCATTTTGGGATGATGGTTAAGTCATTAAATATTATCCGTTTCCTAAACTTTTCTGCATTATAAAATTTAAACATTTTCTGGATTTTGTAATACAAATCAAATGGTTAATCAGTGACTGACATAAATATTTGATTAATATATAAATGATTGCAGCTATTTCATATTGAAAACTATTAGATTCAGTTTAAAATTAAACAGGCACAGCAAATTGAGAAAATTGATCAGGCATACTGTTCATTTCATAAAGACTGTGTTATGAACTTGATCATTAACTTCAAGCATTATCAGATGTTACTGAAGTAAAAAAATGACAGAGGTTTTTAGTGATAGAAAATGGCTTCATTGAACTGCAGCAAATTCATAATGACTTTTCTGCATAGCCAAAATTGGAGGGTGGGCACCTGTTTTAAAGTGTTTGGAGAAAATTAACATTCTATTTAAATGTACTGTAGCATAGGAAAGCCGCAAACACAATTAAGATAAGAATAATTTAATGAGTGGGACAAAACAGTCCTTTCAGTTTATCCTGCTTACTGAGTAAAGAATGAGCATCAAATAAATTAAGAAGTGGTACTAAAAATGAGTTTAGGGGATATTTCTTTAAGGAAATTCAACTTCCTCTGCTGCAATCACAGTGGGAGATTTACTGAAACCATGACGACAGAAAGAGTTCAACACATAACACACCACACACCAAAACACAGACACAGACACAACATTCAGGATCACACACAAATAAACTGCGAGCTTGCAAAAATACCAACCCAAACTGAAAGCATTGCATATACAGTATACATACAGTATAAACACCTTAGAAGGCACAAGATCACATCCATACACATTCATACAGTGCCCACTCTTAAAACTTCCTTAGATATTTACCTTAGTCATCTAAATTAAATGCATTTGGTCATACAGTTGAAAGTTAATAGTCTAATAAAACATTGTACTTCCAAAAAAAGAAAAGAAAGAGACCTATAAGCACATTTGTAGAAGCAAGCCCTCAGTGAGACACTACAGAATGTAATGACCCATAGAAAATGTGCGTCATTCAGATCAACGCATCACACCAACAACAGTACTCAAGTAACAGTGAAATAGAGAGCTTATATTACACAAACTATTCTGTATTTATTTTGTGCTCATAGGTTTTATCAGCAAATCAAATTGTGATGGGTTTTCAAAACGTCACCAGTCTTTGTCTCCACTATATTTTCACACCATATTTTTAATAATTCAATACATGGAACAGCTGCCATAAACCATAAAGTTACAGGTGTAATACTGGTGTCAATACTTCAGAAGAGCCAAGCACTATTAGGAAAGATATGTTTACTGTACGTGTAAATGAAGCTAGAAATACAAAATAAAGGATCCATTTTTATATCTGCAATAAGGTATTGACAACCAGAGTAATGTACAAAAAAAGGACGAGATCAGGCTTATTTACTTCTGTGTCGAAAATATATATGTGGGTTAATTGCCTCCACAACAGCTATCAAAACAATCCATCAAAGAGATATTGTAAGGTTTGAAAGAGAGAGAATCAATATCAGAACAGGCACTCAATTCCAAGGTTTACTCCCGTTGCTGATGTGAAAAACATAGTGAGTAAAAACATTTGACTGTTCTGTGAAACACAGCTCTGCCAACAATGACGTCTGTATTTCAACTGCAGCATAGAGATCATTGTGAAGAGTCAACTTTCTACATTAGTCCCTGGCTAGGACAGGGTGCTGAATAATTTCAGATTGGAGAGGCTTGCCCTGTCACTGAGGACAATTTTACCAGCACCCCTAAATAGGGAGTAATAAGCAGAGCTCAACCACCATAAGATTATTCAGTTGTGTGAATTGAAATACAGTAGATACACTACAGAAAAGTAATCTGTGAAGATCTCCAAGGACTCTTTGCATCAGCGTTAGGTGTGCATAAAATAAATGTCAATGTATCATGTTTCAGTTTAACTGCCTAGAATGCTGTTTGCCAAACCTTTTTTTCACTGATCACTTTAAACATGCTGAACATGTTTTCTCTCCGTGTTACATACTCATCAAGAATGGGGGAGTGAGAAGCTATTAACTTCAAGGTGGCATGTTATCTTTCACGCAATTGCTGAAAAAAGTACATTTTATATAAATGGTAGAAAAGATATAAATAATAAAAGTAGAATTCCTTTTGAGGAGAAACCATGGCAACAAATCTTTTGCACTTGGTCAAGAAATAAACATGTTACATTAAGCCAAAATGCTCCATCTTAACTACAAAATGAATGCTGATTTTGAAATTCATTTAATTGTTATATTTATGTTCTTATAAATAGAAAATCATATATAAAAGGAAAAAAGAAATGTTTATCCAAGTAACGCTTTTGTCAGTGTAAAAGTTCCCCTGAAATTCTCTTCAGAAATATTTTTTCCAATGATGTCATGGTTTGAGGAAAACATAATCCAGATGCACTAAAGAGAAACAGTTTACTCAAATCTTTATGTGTGTAAAATTATTGTGTGGTTCAATTAATTATAGGCCTGGTTTTTGTAATACAATTTCAACAGCACTTCTCTGAGATTAACGTGCACTTCGGAATAAATCATAAATCAATAGTTCATCAGACTGGCCTTCAGATCTCAGATGAGCAGAATTGTAATAGCTCACTACTTTGGATGTTGAAAACTCTCATAGAATCTTAGTAAACTTGGCACATAGCCCTGTGTGCTTCTGCTCTGTTATATTCTAATTTACCTAAGAAAGGTCTTTGTTGTACCGATGAAATCAAAATGCTCATGTACTGTACCTCTATTCCAGTAATCTGAAGGGACTGGTTGTTTGATTTTGAAAGTAATCTAAAAGGCATATTTATGTTTCAATGTTTCAGAATAAATCAGAAATCAATAGCACATCAGACTGGCCTTCAGACCTTACCTAAGCACAATACCCTCAAATCTTATTGAATTTATCTATTATATTCCAGTTTACCTAGGAACTATTTTTGTACTACTGTTCTTAGCTAATGTACTAATGTTCTAATGTTCAGAAGACCTTGTTTTTTTAAACAATAAAGTCACATATCAGATTTCAGACAAACATCAAACAACAAACAGGATAAAGTTAACTAAGAAGGCTTCACAGCCGAAACGTTGTGTTTTCTCTCTTCTCTTTTCAGCATGGAATAAACCTATTACTTGTTCTTTTGCAGACTACGCATGCTGATGCAGCAACCCTCTTGAACTAAAGTTAAGTTAAAGTTAAAGTTGTGGACATGACTGCATTTCATCATTACCAAACATGAGTCACAAGGTGCATTTAAAGCAGGTTCTCTACATATTGTAGTGCAGCAGACATGTTGAGCAATGATTTAAATTTTGTGGACATCACAAAAGCAAATCCCAGGACTTTGGGCTTGTAGTTCACATCCAAATTCATAAGCTTTGCAAAGTCAGCATTTCTAGACACAACGGTCTAAAACATTTATCACATGAGACATCATGTGACCAATGGATTAGAATAGTGTGGTATCAGAGTCACTACAAAGTACCACAACTATCTCACAGTGAGGGTTAGGTTATTATTCACAGCAATGGAAGAGTTTGAAATAGAAGGAAACAGACAAGTTTTAGCTCCAAGTTTCTCCATGGCATTTTTTCCCACATGGATTAGAAAGACTACCATTGAAGACTGTGATATGGGAGTGGTATGTTGGGTCTTATTCAATAAATACAAAAAGACAAATCTGAAAACATAAAGAAACTGCTTGACTGTCTTGTTAATACAGTATTTAGCAATAAAGCTAAAGATCAATTTACTTGACATTTAGTTGCAGGCACTTGCTTATGTAACTTACTTGATAAACTGTAGAAAAAATGCATTTCAAAATGACAAAATGCATAAGCAAAACGTAATTAGGAACTTGGGAAACAAGGGTGCTAAGATGACATTAATTTTAATAAAGATATCTTTAATAAAGATAGTTCAAGATAATATAGGGCATAAAACCTGTTAAGAAACAGGTTTACAACAGAAGATGTGATATTCTGTAGTGTTTACATGGATGTTTATGTATCATAATTGCTTACATTTACAGTATATAGTGCTTTTCTGGACACTCCACTCAAACCTCTTTACAGGTAAGGGGGACTCACCAGAGCAGAGTAATGAAGCCAAATTCATCGATGGGGATTATTAGGAGTCCATGATTGGTAAGGGCCAATGGGAAATTTGACCAGGACATGGGGTTACATCTCTCTTTTCGAGAAATTCCCCGGAAATTTTAAGGACCATAGAGAGTCAGGACCTTGGTTTTACATCTCACCTGAAGGATGGCACCTTTTTACAGTATAGTATCCCCGTCACCATACTGGGGTGTTAGGACCCACATACTGTAGACTGCAGAGTGAGCACCCCCTGCTCACCCCCCAATAACAGCTCTTCCAGCAGCAACCTTAGTTTTTCCCAGGAGCTCTCCCATTCAGGTAGTGACCAGGCTCACACCTGCTGAGCTTCAGTGGGCTGCCAGTTGTGAGTTGAGAGTGATACGGCTGCTTACAACCTGTGGAATGCAGTTTATTTTACAAGCCTACTGTAAAATAAAATTTGTATGAAAGGAGGAGACATGTCAGTGCTGAACTTCTACTGTCTACGCAGTCAGTAAAAGTTTGTTCGAGTGACTTTTCTAAAAATTTCAATAGAATAATTTTAGTGTTTTCAGCCAAATTAGTTGCTATGTACTCATATTATTTTCATCCTGTCTGTCTGTATTTCTCTGAATAGTAATCACAGGTTTTCTCATGAAACTGAAATCTGCAAAATTGTCAGTTTCATGATAAGAGCATGAAGAACCTGACTGAAGGTGCTGTATTATATCCAGTCAATCCTGATCATGAAAGATTAAAGAGGTTCCAGACCTTATCATATAATGATTTCTCTTCACTGAAATCCTCTGCATTTTGAAACATGAAAAGTAATTGTTCATGAATATACTGAATAGGATCAGGTTTCTGGGGTTCACTTGGTTACCCTTGTTTTTGCATCTCAGAATTCTAGTCAGAGCCATTGAGAACTGAGGAACTGAACTACACAGTTGGGCAGATCAGAGACATGACTGGGTCTGTTCTGATTAAACCTTGTCTGTTCTCCCTGAGTGTGCATGGGTTTGAGCTGGGTACTGCAGTTTCCTCCCACAATCCAAAGACTGGCAGGTTAATTGACTTCTGGTAAATTGTTCCTAGTGTGATTGTGTGCGTGTCTGGGTCTGTGTGAATGCCTTGTGATATACTGAAATCCTCTCTAGGATGTATTCTGCCTTGCCTTGTGCCTGTTGCTTGCTGTGATAAGCAGAAATTGGACGTTGGACACATGTAGAAAAATCTGAAAACTGCATTTCTATAACTTTTAACAACGAATACAGAGATGTAGATATCTGCTTAACAGATGCTGAACTTCTTCAGCTATTTCAGTACCACCAGCAACTACTCCTGTACTGAAAAGTGGGTGTTATTTTTAAAATATAAATATATATATTCTGCATCAAGCCACTGGTACATGAAATAGTACATTTGGATTGATACCCGATTGTCAGTTTCAGGTAGAAATCTCAGCAAAATAAACTAACCTGACTTTTACTAGGGGCATATAGCAGTTAAATCCCCTTACACAACAACAATCTGTGGCCAGGACTAGAGAAGCACATATAGTACTTTTTGACAATAAACTGAAATTATTTTCTAAACCTGGTGAATCAGTAGGAAAAAGATGAAATTGACAGAACAGGTATTTGTGGGATTTTGACCATTACTTCAGACTAAAGATGTCAATATACAGTAGCTTCTCATCAAGCTACTTACTGATCAATAATTAAATAACCATTCCGTTAACAGCAATGCTCACCCCTCAACAACACCTCTTCCAGCAGCAACCTTAGTTTTTTCCAGGAGGTCTCCCATCCAGGTACTGACCAGGCTCACACCTGCTGAGCTTCAGAGAGTTGCTACAGTAGTTGTGGGTTGCATGGTGATATGGCTGCTGAGATATTTTGTTAGCAGGAAACAAATGGATAGGAAACAAATGTTTGCAGTGTGTCCATGCAAGTGATTCTTTGAAGTTTTATGGACATTTTATTTTCATATTAATTTACTATTCCATGATACTCAAACCATAGTGCTAGTAGTACTATAGTAACAATCTATTTCTGGCACTAATCCCTGACTATAAAGCTGTGGAAATCAATGGATAGATTTGTAACTTTTTAATGAGGTAGGGAATTATACTGTATACTTCTATGTTTGCAAGGAGTGTTTACTTTACTTACACAGCAAATCCTTGTTTATTAAATTTAAGCGTCATCAGTAAGTTTACTTAACCTTCATGTTTTTTTAGATTGCCTTTACTTCCTCATTGTTTGGGGTCCCAGAGACACCAATGCTGTACTGTATGTATAATAATAATAATAATAATAATGTAGCGGCGAGGCTTAATAATAAGGCAGAATTAAGTGTTTCTGAGCTTCCCAAATGAGGCCCCATTTCTCTGTTCATCTCTGTGGTGCAGCCACAGAGAAACCATTCATGCAAGATGTTTTCTTTTGATAAGGACAGCTCCCAAAGGGGGATGCACTTAGCTAAGCCTGGCTATCATGATCAATGGTCATCCATTGGCGCCTATCTGTCTAGGGAGTGCGAGTTGGACATCTGGATTGCATTCCTAAGTGTCAGGACTAAGTGACTCATATCTCACCTTGATCAACCAATCAGGGACTGGTAGGGCCGAGTAACCCACGTGGGACTCTGATGCCCATGGAACTTTCAGCCAATCAATGAGCTGAAGTTCCTCCAGGTAAAACAGGCAACACAGAGAGCCTGGGAGATTCAGATTCAGATTCAGATTCAACAAGATTCAGTAAGATTCAGGAGAGGATTCTGTGGACTGTTCTAAAGGGAATTCAAAGGAGAATTCCAGGGCAGGACGGCCCAGGAGCAGAAGGCTCCCAAGGGCAGGACATTCTCGCAACGCGCCTCCTGACCATCCTGAGACTCAGCCCGGACAACCACGGAACGGCCAGTGTGTCCGAGTGCCAGAACTTTCCTTTGTTCTAAGAGTCTAGAGTGGAGGTTGCCAGAGAGTAACCAGCAGCAGGCCTCGTGAACCGGTCGGAACTGTGGACAGCTGAATTACTATTCAGAACTAGCTCTTCATCAGGAACGAACCGGTCCTCTTCCTGACTTGCTGGGACCCACAGTCATCTTTTCTCCTGTGCACAAACTTTGCTAGTTAAAGCCAACAGTGAGCATCAGCAGCGCACCGTCGCAAGCCGCACAGCACAGCCTGGCACCGAGCCAGAGAGCGCGGATTGGACAGCAACAGCCTGCAACTGTTTCTTTGTGCCCGCAGGAGATCTGAATCCCCAAAAATTGGATGAGTATTCAACTTCAATGCATTACAGCTCGAGAATTCAATTGTTATCCCAACCAGTTGATATCAATTTAATTCCTAAGAGTTATGTACTTGTTTGAGTATCTAATGTAGAAGTTGTAACCAAGTCCACTTTACGAAACGGTCTTAATGAATGATATACTGAACGTATGTCCTCTTGATGTGTAACTCTTTGTAACTGATTGAATATATATCTTTTGTATTCTGATAACCCTCTCGATAAGATCTGTTAGGTTTATATGCATATTCTATGTATTAATAAATGTATCCTCGTGTATTAGTACCTGTGTGTGCGCGTTGTTTGAGTTATGTCGCATGGTTGGATTCTAAAGCCATCAAAAGAATCAACTTTGTGATTTACTGCTACAATTAATAATTGTCTCAGTAAATGCCCAAACCCTACAGAACTGGTGCCTTCAGAGAGCCACTATGATTACATATTTGGCGTCCCTGAACCGGTTTTCCCTACATTATTTGGCGTCCCTGGGCCGGCTTAATCTACATTATTTGGCGTCCCTGGGTCGGTTTAATCTACAATAATAATAATTTTTAAAATTAACCTTTTTTTCCCTTCAAATGTCTTTCAAAATCTTTTTCTTCTGACCTAATTAAAACCCAGTAGACAGAAAATGATCGAAGACTTAACCCTCCCTTTTGCCACAAAATAGGCGTGCAGATTTCAGAAAGATGATGAAATCCATAAGTGACCATAAAACATTACTATTTTTATGTTTACATGTTGCATGGCCTATACATAAACAACTATATATTTAGTTTTTCCAAAAAATTAATTCACAGAAAAAGAAAGGTATGTTATTCAGGATAGTAATGCTATTTATGTTTGGAGTCAATTTGACCCCAGAGAGAACACTCTGTTAAAAAAGTAAATTAAACCAATCCAAATAGACAACCGATCTGTCTAAGCACTTGTCCAACTGGCAACAGGCAGGTGGTGGTGGGGGTGTCCAATATATAACACCATATATAACACCCCCCACCACCCCCGTGGACAAGATTGCCAGGCATGAACCACTGTTCCCTAGAACCCAGGCATAAAACTCTACCAAAAGGTCCCTAGCCCCACAGGATGCTAAGGCAAATGAACTATGTACAAATGTACAATATATACATCTCCCCAGGCCAACAGGATGGCAAGACACTGACCCCTGCTCCCTAGAACCCAGTCACAAGATGCTTCCAAAAAGTCCCAAGCCCTGCAACATGCTAAGGCTGGTTGGAATAGGCAAAAATGAAGCAAGACCCTACTTTATGCAAGACGTGCAGACAGTTTGTGTGTGTGCCCTACATACGTACAGTACTGTATATACTTGTGACATTTCATACACATTATGCAAGTCGTGGAGCCATTTTCTTTTGTGCAGACCTGGCACCTGCCTTGTTTCGTGTTGGGGGGCCGATTTTGAATCTCCCTCACTGTGGATGCAGTCGTGATCTGGGAAGGTGCTCCCTCCTCCCTTCACCTAGCTGCTCCAAGAAAATTCTCCTCTGGTTCAGTTTGCACTGTACCAATCATTGTTGATTTCATTCCAAATGATAAAAGCATTGTAAGTGCTAACATCAATGATGTTAAAAAAATTACCAAGAGCCAGCGGGCAGTCTTTCACTGACTTTATCCAAGTTGTCTACCCCACCTTTGGTTTCATTGTAGTCTAAAACCGTTTCAGAGATGGAGGTGGGGTTTTTTGCAAAGACTTGTATGTGTGCACGCACATTTATCTGTGCACATGAGCAAGTGTGTGTGTGGACATCTTTATTTGGGAGGGGTAATATTGAGCCAACAGGACCCTCAACACCAGAGAATCAAAGCATATGAAAATCCATTGCATTTAATCATGTTTTATAACTGGGTTCTCTGAGACCCCAAACAGACCTTATGTATAATTTTCCATAAAGGAATTTGAAATGTCAAATCAAAATCATGTTTATAAGCAGTTCTCATAAAATTAGGAAAAGAATCAAGCTGCTAAAATAATGTTAGGTATGTTAAGTATGTTTACTGAGCTGTTATAGAGGGTCCAGGGTCTCCAGGACAGAACATAAGGATTAATGTAATTCAGGTGGGTAGCTGATTCAGCATGAGTAGGCTGCAAAGGAACAAGTAATAGGTTTCTTCCATGCTGAAAAGAGAAGAAAGAAAACACGTTTCGGGCATGGAGCCTTCTTTAGGTGTGAGAAAGACAGGGCAATAAGGAAAGGTAATGTAACAGGAGAACAAAAGCTGGGAGAGGGGAAGGGCGGGAGGCGGGAGCAGGGAACAGAGGTTCACACCAGAAGAAGACGCTCACACCTGAAGAAGGCTCCACGGCTCCACAGCCAAAATGTTGTGTTTTCTTTCTTCTCTTTACAGCACATAATAAACCTATTACTTGATCCATAAGGGTTCATAGTTTAATATTGGTTTCTTAAAATTCAAATTCTGTGGATGCTGGAAAATCTATAAAATATATTTTCAACTTCTCTTTGTTAAAATGGGAAATAGATACTGATACAGAGATATTGCATTTCTCCAAAATATCATACAAGAAAGTCGACTGTTGTTACATTATAATTTGCCATCTTTTCATTTTCAAATCCTTGGACAAACTGACCCTTAAATAGTGTGTTCCAGGTTCCAAGTGTTTTGATACAGAACTGACCACTCGAAGAAATAAACATTCGAATTATAAACTATACAGTACATAGTACCACTATCTGTGGAATTTATCCAATTTATGTGCCTATGGCCACCATGTTATATGGTGTGGAGTAACCTTGTATAAGGTTAATAGATTAAATTAAGATGTGTATGTCTGTAGGGAACATTGAAAGCTAAGGTCTTTATTGCAATGTTAAAAAACATACAAGCATACTGATTAGCTAATCTTTCTCTATTCTCTCACTTGCCTTGCTATTTGTCTGTATTACACTTTAGTGAATGCACCAGAAAACAGCAAGTTTCCTCTCTAATCAGGAGATTGCAGACACAAAGGTGGCTCCTGTAACAACAACTCTTAGGTAACGTAGAGTAAAAGTCTTTCACAGGACTAAGGTCATTTTTGATAACAATGATTGCAAAAATTGATGGACTAGAGTAGCACAGTAGGTATGCATGCGTGTCATTCTTCCATTTCTGCACCGAAGATTTCACAACTGTTTTTTCCAAGGGTACACTGATTTCTGCCATATCCAGTTGAACTGAGTGGAATACCAAACTCAAAATACAAGTAACAGTTCTGTAATATTTTTATGTTCTGTACTATTTTTTGCTGCAACAATGGTTCAGTACAATGTAGGAACAGCACCTAGTCTAAGATTAATTCCTAATACAACAAGTATGGAGATACGATTAGAATTCTGGGCTTGTAAAATGGAGGTTGTGGGTTCACATTCCAAATGGGGCACTGTTATACCCTTGGCCAAGGTATTTTACTCAGATTACTTCTGGAAAATGCCCAGTTGTTCAAATGTAAGTCATTTTGGCTAGAAATGGCAACCAAATAAATTAATAATCAAGGTAGTCTGCTATCAGATTGCTGTTTTTTTTTCATAGTAAGAATATATGCCTGTCATTTTAAACAAAGATCTTTACTCCAAGTGTGCACTACAGCATGGTACCAAAAAGCTTTGATTATTAAGTTAAAACCTTAACATAGGTTGTAAGGCTCTGTTAACACTCATTGGCTTCACTCTGCTTTTAAGTTTATAATTGAAAAATATCAATGCCACTTGAAATGTATACTCAGAAACATGCTTGAACACTTTTTTTTCCACTATAGCTCTCCAACGCATTTATTGTGAGAAGTACTGTTCTAAAAATTCTTAAGGAAGGAAAGTTTCTTCACATTTGTTGAAAACTGATATTTTGTGAGTTTCAAGTCTATGCATTTTTAATTGCAGCTTAAATTTCAATTTACTCTATTTTCCTAAAATCAGAGGGAGTGTATGAAATTTTGGTCATAATCTAAAACAGACATTAGAAACAGATAAGGAGTGAATTTTTAATTAATCAAGCTGCTGCAGTGCTCACACACAGAATCTCTATCAACTTCTGGCACTTTCTTCAAAGTCAGACTGGATACTGCATGTATCACCACTGCAAAAATACAAGTCTAAAAATAACTTATGAATAACTGAATGAAGTCATATTCTGCTCCCCCCCCAACTCATCCCACTCGCTTCTGGGGCACCTCACTGGGCTGACTTTCATTACATGTGACAGGACCTAAAGGAGCCCTGCTCTCACAGTTCTTTGGCCATTCCTCATGCTCAAGGATGATTGTGACCCATAAGACCAATACGTGATCTGCACAGCCTCTGTACGTTAAGCAAGCTTTATCTAGGTAGATAAACTGTCCTTGTATTGTACAATCCAGTCACAGTGAGCTTCATTCAATGCTCTCACCTTGCTTCCTTGTTCTTGCACATTTGGGTCTCAAAATCCTGGGCTCCTTCTGAGATACAGTAGTCTTCCTTAATCAGGTTCATTCAAGGACCTGAACATCCACAAAGTCAACATTTGTGCTGCTTTTCTTCCAGGTTTGGTTTAAATGTATCTTTGAAATGGGTCTTGGTGTAATAGCAATGCATATATAAGTCTTGGACCAATAAGTTCATTGATCATTTGGTCATTTTGCTCAACTAAGTTCTAGTGTTTTATGGCTCAACAATCAATGCACCTCTTTGCAGCAATCAGAGATTTTTTTTGGCCCTTCCCAAATGGTATGAACAGAGCCAGATTAACATACCAAGTCCCCAAATATTTAGGAGAGACTATCATCAAAGACCATTAACCTTTTGTATGGACAACACACATATCAAATATACAGTGGGTCTGTTGGATGGGTGTGGGTGAAGAACTGGTTTCTCAATGTCACTGTTTATGGGTAAAAAAGGATGGAAAGATACAACACAGA
The DNA here is from genome assembly GCF_040954835.1 of Lepisosteus oculatus. Taxonomy (NCBI): domain Eukaryota; kingdom Metazoa; phylum Chordata; class Actinopteri; order Semionotiformes; family Lepisosteidae; genus Lepisosteus; species Lepisosteus oculatus. Next base: position 23,691,421 of record NC_090705.1, read on the forward strand.
TGAAGCTTAAATGGATGTACTACTGAAGCATGGTTTGGAGTGTGAATGTTTACTTCTTGCAGTGTTAGGTTAGCACAGTGCCCTTGTATGTTGCTGCTGTGCTTGGGCATTGATCTCAAATTTATAGTCCAGAGAACAGAGTGCCATCTATTGATTCACCAGTATTACTGCATCCACTGACTGTAAACTCCGGATTTTCCTTTATAAACGTAAATCTTTATAAAAATGTTATTTGGTCTGTACTGAGTATAATCTCTTCAACAATTGCTATAATGTCTCCCGAAATCAGAGGGATTGACAGAACTATATAGTTATTTCTTTGATATTTGGCTAAAATTCCTAGAAATTTTAAAGCTTTGCTCCTGGAATTACACCATGTCTGATTCTGATATTTAATGAGACTGGTCTCCTTGACAGTAATTTTGTACAACAAACTCTATGTAATGCATTAAACTCAATTGAGTAAAGCAGGAATTTACATCTGGAAGAGAGTACTATAAAAGTATAATTTCAATATTCCTTTTAATTATGGCCTAGTGCCCTGTGAGGTAAAGTGTTTCTTGGAGGCTCAGATCCAAGATGACTCTCGACTAATCCCATTAATGCTGCTGATATTCACTCAGGGGGTTGTAAAAAGATTAGGAACATGAAGATGGGCATTACAGGCGGAAATGAAACTGCTTTGTTCTGCTAAAGCCTGTGTAAGTTTTTAATTTGACAGTACTAAACTTGTGATTAAATTTTTTTCTGGGAAAAAACATGAAACATGAAACATGAGACAAAAGTATGCAATTTATGCGTTTTAATGGTACTGAAGACTTGAGTGCTCACTTCAATGTACTACTGTACAGTATGTCCTATGTTGCTGAGTTTTAGTTATGGATACATGTGAGCAATGGGCGCCAGGAACTCTTATTGAATAGATTCTAGAGTCAGCTATGCATTATAGAGGACTTTAGTGTGGAAAGAATGTGAGATTAGTATCCTTTGCTTGGTAAACATTCTTTTGGTGATTTTTTTACTTACAGATCTGCTACTTTATTCGTAGTGATAAAGAGGAAATCAAAATCATGTCAACCAATACAGATTTTAATTTTATGTTACAACATGGTTTTAAGGGTTATTTTCATAAACTGAGAAGCCAGTTAATAGTAGTGCTCAGCAAAGAAGTGCTACATACTAGTTCTTTATGGTGGCTTTTTTTGTTTTCCAGAAGATTCTTATCTCTACCCAATGAAAACTAGCACTGCCCTTTGCAATTTGGAATTAGAATTGGAAAGCAGTGTGTTTAACCACCATATTTAAACCTAAATGTTACACTTTTCCTTGTCAAACAGCCACTAAGCACTGCATTACTGCAAGTCGGGTTACAACGTACTTTTAGACTTTTGATTTATGTACTGCCTGGCAATTCCAATTCCGAAACTCTAAACACTCTTTTTCTTTTAAGACATACTGGCTCCATGGTGCAGCAGACATCTTGCTTAATATACTGTAGCTATTTTCTATAATACCAGGCAATAAAGAATAATGGATATAAATATGTATGTATAGGCTAGATTAATCATGTAATAGCATCTCATGTCCCTAAAAATATCCCAGTTTCAGAAGAGCACCATCGATTGATTGAAACTTTCTTTATAAACTCAATTACACGAGTATCTGCAAGCAAGAACTGAGCTAGAGTGAGCTGAAGTATTTCATCTGTGGAACGAGCCAATGAAGACAAATAGGATTCATATGCTAGGCCAGTCTCCTGTCCTCCGTAAGATAAGATCACTTCATTGGCCATATACAATTTCTTGTATTAGGAATTTGTCTTTTCACATACCCCAACTTGCTCTTCATGAGATGCACAGACAAGCAGAGAAGCTTGGGGTCAGAGCACAGGGTCAGGCATTTATACAACACCCCTGGAGCAGTTGGGGTTAAGGGCCTTGCTCAGGGGCCCAATGGAATAGGATTCCTCTGCCGGCTGCAGGATACGAACTGGCAACTTTCCAGCCACAGGCACAGATCTTTAGATGCAGAGACACTGCACCGCCCCTGTATCTATTAAAATATGAAATACATCAAATAATAAACCTTTAAAAAGACATATGTAAGTTTTCAAGTACCAATAAAAATAGGGAAACAATTCCTAAATAAAAGACAAAACTTTATGCATTTGAGTCCATATTACTGTTCATTTTTCTAAACACAAATTTAAGTAAGCAAATGCAGTATGGATTAATTTATAACTATGTACCTTATGGAAGCATTCTAATTTCCACGAAACAAAAGAAAAACACATATTTTCCTTCCTTTCTGTACCCAGAAAGGTACCCAGAAAAGTATCTTGTACCCAGAAAAATTATCAGGAATGGACCTGTGGTAAAGCAAAAGGCATTTGAGTTCATGATCTTCCAGCCAAGAGGAACGTGTTGGGCTTCAATTCTCATTTCCAAAAGTAAAAGAAGGTCTGAAAAACTGAAGGGGTGTCAAATTGAGATAAGTAAGCATCAGTATGCCAGGTTCCCCACTTCTCAGGTACTCTTGCTTTAAATAAATCTAGTAAACCTAGAATCATATAGCCTAAAAAATCATTTCTATCTTTTGTTTGATGACAGATATACAGTATACATAACTGGTGTACATATGATCTGTATGAGGAACAGCTCATTCCATTCCTTCTAAGACTTTTCAAAATCCATTTTATAGCATCATATAGCCATCTTAAACATTTCAGACAATGGTGGACACATGAAAAAGTCTAGGATAATTTTAGACCATGGGTAATTGAACTGTAAATCTCATACACAGCATGCTCTGGTCTGGGAACTCAGTTGTTTAGCTCGTATGCAACCTGTTCGATAATTATGCTGCCAATATAATGTAGCAAGACCTGTCACCCTGTGAGGCTGAATTTTCTAGAAGGCACTATCTGGCAGTAAAATTAATATTAGGCCTTTGTGAGATGTATGAATCACAGGACAGATATTTGATAATACTGGGCTGCTGTCAGGAACTAATGTTTTGAGACAGGGTTCAAACTGAAAGTGTCAAACTGCTTGTTGCATTTCTCTTCGGTTCAAGTCATTCATCTCAATCCAGTCTAGTGCTGGGCACTTTAAGATCTTTTCACTACAAACCCTCTTTTTACCAGATAGACATTATTCAATTACTGCTTTTCCTGGAGTTGTCTGCTGTCTGGGGGATATTTCAATTCTTCCTCATCAGGGGTTTTGTGCATGAACTGATTTCACCAGTTGGGAATAGCTTCCCTCTCTATTTGTCTTTAACTTAACCACAAATAACTTGACCTGTTAATGAAAAAAAAAGCCCCTGTAATGTGCTGCTGCATTCTTCAATGGATTACTTCACAATGAGTCTGAAATTATAAATGGCAAAGAGAAAATACATCAGTTTAAACAGAATAAACTTTAATTTGGTTAATTCAACATGTGTACAGCTTGTTATGACATGAATGTATATTACAAAAAAGCTACTGTATACAATTTGTCAAGTGAAATGGTTTCAGAAATTTCAAATATTCAATAGATTAGAACCAAAAGTATCAGATGAGATGTAAACAAAGCTGTGCTTTACTTAATTAATACATTTTTTGTAATTATCCATGATTGTATAAACATATAAATTTTCATGAACAGCTTAAGCAGGCCAAACCTGAAAACATATACAGAACAGCTCCAAAACCATGGAAAAAGTATATTATAAATGTCAACATTGTTAACTATATCATTTTTAAACCATATATATAAACCTAGAAAAATGTTTATTACATTCATTCAGGAAGAAAAAAAAGTATAACAACAATGTTAAGGAATAATTTAACTTTGCAATATTAACATCAATTTACAGGCAAATAATTCTAAACAGGTTATCTTCTTTTAAGTGTACAAAAATCAACAGAGTGTAATGTTCCACATGTGCTGTCTTTTTACTGTTCATATAATTTCTAACACTTTATAACTATGACCAAAAGTGTTTGAACTACAGTGTTAGGGAAAAGCAATACTCTTGGGCATGGTTGTAATTAAGTGCAATCAGTAGTAATGAATTTGTAGGAAATTGTAAAGACAGTAACTTGTTAGCATGGGAATTCAACCTGAATTGGGCATTTGAAGAGCGTAATTCATGCAGAAATGTCAAGGTCCTGACCTTAAATCCATTGCTTATTAACTTACACACAAGACTGCTTACTCTTAATTCAGAGTGTCACCTCATGATCACTGACAGTACATATATGTTTACAGAAAGCCCATGATGCGTGTTCAGAATGAGGAGTGGGACAGTGGCTAAAGTACCCAGTTCTGCTTTGACAGTAAATTTCAATACAGAACAGTAATTCTGATTTCAATACTGCTCTCTGATCCACTTAAGGAGTTTTTAACTGGGCACATGTGCATTGGACACAAAAAGATTTATTTTGGGGGTGGGGGTTATGAGTAACTCCCTGAAATCTGAGACACTGTCAAATTGCAGTCTGTAATTTTTGCTGTTTCTACACCAGTTTATGGAACTTACTTCCTAACTGTTTTATCCAATTCTGCCAGTGTACAAGCCACAAGTCAGATAATTTCCCACCTGGATTGTACTCATGATTATCACCAAAACATAGGAAAGCAAAAAGCAGATATAGTTTCAATTTATTTTTTTGACCAGTCTGCCTCCAAAATAAACGTGCCAACTCTGCACAACTACTTCATCTATATCAGTGAAAACTATAGCAAAGAAAACAACGATACCAATCTTTTGGGTTCAGCCCATTCACTTCCAGTCTCTTTCCCAGTCTCCAAAAACATACTGCACAAGGAGAACCTGTAGTATATACATATTTATTTGCTATTATCATCATGTTTTTGTAAGCCCTATTGATCACCTTGCATCAATCATGCTGAAGTCTGCATTTCCATTCCTGACCTTGGTGTTGGAATACACTGTAACTATATCTTAGGCCTCAGAATACAGCAGTTAAGCATTACATCATTATAACCCACAAAAATACAACAACGGGGTTCTGTATTACAGTCTGCAGTAACAAACCAAAGCAACACAAATTGAGGAACAACTTTCCAGTCCTGGTGGGACTGGCCCTGAACAGGAAAGCTCTTGGTGCAGACCCTCCAAAAGTAGTAGGAGACAGTAAGAGAGCAGAAGCACTCGTGACTGCAGAAATCTTCTTTTTCTATTACTATCACAATTCTTTTCTTCTTTTGTAAGAGTACAAATAACAGTGAAGAGAGCATTTTAAAAAGGCTTCACTCCTCAACTACACTATACTCTTCAGCATTATAGTTATGTTTGGGTCATCATCATTGAAAAGAGCAAGTAAACACAAATGGGCAAGATTTCCAAACTCCCCGGGGTGCCAATTTCATGTCGATAGTGTATTTTATTTAATCACAAATATGCTATATGTAGCACTGTGATGGATTTGTTCATTCCTAGTCATCTTTATTTTAAATATTATGCAGCAGGTACCACCTGTTTGGAAGTGTCTACATTAATCCAGTCAAGCTGTGGTGGCTGCCTGTATGTGAATGTGTGTAGGAAAGAAAGGGAGTGTGTGCAGTGCAGGTGGGAGTGATCAAGCAGACTGATTGAGATTCTCCTGGGAAGACAATGAAACAAATATATATATTTTAAGCCACATACTGTACTTGGGAAAACACTGAGTCATTATTTAATTAAGAGGTATTGCATAGTCTAAATAAATATTGTCACAAATCAGCTGCATACAACATAATATCATGTATTGCTTAATATTAGTAGCAGTCCCCGAGTCTCAACACATTTGAAAAGAAGGTTTCTGAAAGTTTCACTAAAGCATACTAAAACAACATACTGTACAAAAACCGGAACGTCCTTTACAATGTATGGAAATGTACAGAAAACTAAATATTTTGAATCCACAGTTATTTTTTTGTTTTAGGTTGGATATGTAAAGCTTCTGTACATGCAGATTTCTGAAATCTCTTCACTAGGAAATAAACTGCCAAGGCAAAAATAAAGAAATGTTTTCAGGGATCTAAGATGTAGGTAAAATGCAAGATATAAAGGGGTGGCTACTTTATACACTGAGAGATCAAACTGCATTAAAGCTGTTATTTCACTGTTAGTTACCTACTTCCTTACAGCTTTTAAAGACTGCAAAAAGGATCATTAGTTTCTGCACATTGTGGATAATCAATCAGATACCTGTAATTATGAAGTATATTTATGCAAATTACTACCATGTAGACTGAAAACATTCTCTACATTCTAACCATTTCAAAATCAATGGTCATGATCATGAAAGAGTTTTACAGTATGAATGACATTCAGCATTCTCTGCTATGACAGATGTCTTCCAGCTAGCCATGACCATTTAAAAAAGGCTACAAATATTTTAAGTAATGTTGCATTACAACTTCAAGTAATAACAGAACAGAAAAAAGTTGGTGAAATCAACTGTATAATACAACATTTCACAAAGGTATGAACAAGTGAAGACCTTTGTTTACAAAATGGACAAAATCAAATCTTTTTTCCCTTGTATTTTGCTGTCTATTATGACCCACGGCATTCCTCTTTAGCGGTGATAGCTTCAAAAGCCAGACACATTTCGGAATAGGCAACAGGAAAGCTAAAAAAAAACCTCTCAGAGAGTCTCAGATGTAGGTCTGGAAGAGAACTTGGTTAAAATGAATGATGTTTTCAATCATATCAACCGGTGTTATAGCAGAATGGAAATGTATTTGCTCTGCTACAGGGTGCAAAGGCATTACCTTTTTAAACCAAGATAGTGTAGGTGCCAACTATTCACGGCAGAAATTAAAAACAGCTCTTACTAATGATATCGGAAAAAAATCACAAATAGCGCTGAAGAGGATAAATAAGACAATCTAAGCATAGTATAATTTTAAATTAGGAGACTGAAAAATGAGTCTAATATCTGAAATGCGTAAGCCCCTTTATTCACCATGTCCCGTGTGTTCTAAATAAGCAAAGGGATACAGATAACCACTGTGTGCAGGAAAACAGACAGATGCACTAATGTTCTCACAGGGCAAATTCTAGAGCCCACTGACAAATAAAACCCATATGGGCTAATGAATAGTTTCCATTGCTGTAATCATGGCCTACCAAATTAAAGCAACTGAGAAAATACCCATCTCATTACTTTCATGCTTTCTTTAAACCTTTTTTAAAATGTTGGTGTTTCTGTGTATAGAGTAAATCCTTAACAATTGGTGGACAAAACAGCTGGAACCTCTAAAACAGTTGATTACTAGGAATGAAACTGCATTTCTTTCTCTGTTGTACTACAACGTTTGAAAACATTTTGTACACATCTTGCAAATAATGAAAAAGAAACATCAACCCAGAACAGAACCCAGGGCTCAAGAGCTGTGAGGTAGCAGCACTATAATAAAATTGAGATGTCATTAAATGAATACAGAGCAATGTCTGTACCTCACTTAACTGTGGTCTTGGAATATTAATCAGTCTTCCCAATTTCATGTTTCAATTTTATAGAATGCATGTAAATTATTAACAGTTATTTTTTAGAAAATATTAAATATCAGGGGCAAATCACAAATTGTGACAAGATATGGTTGACCTATATCGCCATCTGAGGCACGGTCAATATTCTGTACATGTGACCTTGGACTTCCTTCATGCTCACTCAACTGCAGTATTCATTCTTGCCCTGGAAAGAATGAACTCAAATAAGGACTGGATGGAAAGTAACATAACTGAACATTCTACAACTGAAAAAAGGATTAAAGATTTCTATAAACACATTTATGAAGACAGTACACAAGAATACATTGCAAATAATTAGCAGCAGATTCAGCAGCAACCTGTGATCAGTTTTCAGAAGACTTAGTACAAAGCACAAGGAGGAATACTAAATTTGTTCAAATGCATTCTTCACCACTGGAATTTTTCAAATTATTTTTACTTACTAAATTATGAAATAATCAAGTAACCTTGAAAACCTCACTTCCCATATTATCCCACTGATTTTCAAGTAAGGTCTGAATACACCATGATTAAGATAACCAGTTTTCTCCCTATATCTTGGTGCATTTCTTTTGTGTTATTCAAAGGTATCACTTACTCATGATAATTATAGCCAAAAACTTTATGGGCAAAAACACAGTTTTGTCATCATGCCAGCAGACAATCTCAAGCATGTCTGCATCAGTTATACTATGGAAACCATGAGATGTAATAACATTCCTGTTGTGATTGGCACAAAAGGAATCACAATGTTTTTCTGCATTCTAAATTGCCAGCTAATAAAATGATGAATTGATGTCCTTTTCCTAGGATTCCCAAAGCATAATGGGATACTAATTTGCAATTACTAAATTCTTAAGAGTGCGTGCAATGGACAGCGACACATACAAGCACATACTGTACACATTTATAAATGCAGAAAAACACAAAGGCCAATTTTGGGCCGTACTATTTGGACACTAGTCTGATCAAGATGGGTAATGGAAATTTTGTTTGCTTTTTCCCCCCCAGACACTCTTGTAACCACTGCCCCTCACCTCATCCCTCTATCATTTCTGACTTTTAGCTCTTGATGGTCTGGTCAGAGGGTGAAGCTGTGACTTGGTTTGACAACTAATTGGTCAACTTATTCAATAAGTATCAGAATAATAGACAGGTAGATGACCCAACCCAAGGACACTAGACCCCTCCTCTGTAATCTTTTCTTCAGCCTTGAGAATGCCTGAGGTTTTGAGTTTACTGTGCAAACTTCAAGAACCACATGTGGCTTGGTATTCAGTTTCCACAAGGATGACTCAGACCCATGCCAAGAAATTGCCGATTGAAGCTGCTCTGGTATTAATAAACCACATAAATGGATGACTTCAAATGTAATTTAAACCTTTTATGAGCATTTTGCTGTTCCTAGTGGCTTGTAATTTTGACAAAACTGAACAGGGTCCTGGTGATCATATAGCACATGAAATAATGTCTTCTAAGAAGAACAGAAAGTTTCTGCTTTGCATCATTATCGCACTTGCATATTTCATCTATCTCACTTCGCATGCACTTTTCCACTGGAGTAGAATGATCTGCAAAAGATCAAACCACTATCAGGGTAGCAGTATAGACATAGCCTAAATCTCCCTCTATAATGAAGAGGCCTGCGTTCCTCTGTTACTCCTCTAGCTTCGGTAATCGAAAGCTTAACATCAAATCTGCATCTTGAGTATTAAGAATCGAGTAGCTGTCATAGCTGCACAACATCTCTAGCAATAAAGCTAAATCACAGTAGAAGATCTAGAATGATACTGTTCAATTACGAATAAGGAACATTAGCATTAAAAGGTGCATTATAAAATACAAGCTGGCCTATCTGGACAAAACACAATGTTTTTAATTTGGAATAGTCCTTGGCTAAAGCAGTAGTTGGCACCGATCTTTATGATATAAATCTCTATGAGCACCATTCTCATTTACTTGAAGGGATTCTTTTTGATAGTCTATGCTTTCTTCTTAATCCACCAATTACGCAAACAGTTAATTGGGAATGCCAGACATATCAGGCATTAAGATGTTACTTTTACCGTGCACAGTATAAAAGTAATGTTTTTTTCCCCAATCAATAAAAATAAAAAAAAATAGGACAGTACAAATAGTGCTAGAAAAATCGTATAACTATCCGTTATAGCAGTAGTAGTAGCAGTAGTCATTTTCCCCAATGTGTTATAAAGTGCCACAGTTCACGCGCTCCGCCACGTTCTGTGTGTCTTCTCTCCTGCTGATCTGTGGTTTGAGCAGAACGTCGGAGAGAAGTGCAACTTTCTGGCTGCGGGTCAGCTGTGTGGGAGCCAGGCTCCCCTCCTTTCTCTGTTCCCTGCATGTGTGGGCTAGCTGGACTCCAGTGACCGGCCCCGCTGCTCCTCGTACACACGCAGGATGGCCTCGCACACGAAGCGATACTGACTCTGTAAACAGAAATATCAGGACATCAGGTAAGAGGCTGCACCATCTCTGGAGATCCAGACACAGAGGCAGGACTGAGTGTCCCTCCACAGTGCCCTCTACTGCTCTGATGTTTGTAGAGTGAGGAGGAGGCACCACTAGACAGCGTGACTGAGCATTTGTGACTATGGCCATATACAGTACATAATGCATTTTCAGTCAGTCTGTATTGGAGAGTTTGTTCTGTAGATTGGAACTTTCTGTGAACTGGGTATTTATAAAACAAACCATACGCTATGTAACCTCTTGCATTTTAAATTCCATCAGTACTTTATTTCTTTTAAGAAAGAGTGTCTGGTAACATTTAGTTTACATATAAGAAGCATGTGGCTTCACAGTGAAGGCCTTTATTATATCAAAACTTGTTCAAGTCCACCTGCTAACTACAACTCATAAATGCAGCTTGATGTATGGTTTCCATTCTGAAGAAGCACAAAACCTTAAGACAAAAACCTGCCCGCAAATTTGCAATTCGATACTTGGACAATTGCATTTCAGTTTGTCTCATATCATTATTCTATGAGAATTAGAATGGGTAATAAAGGTCAGGATCAGACATAGTACTTAACAAACCAAACCAGTAGCACATTGAAGTCAGCATGCCAGTTTCCCTCTAAGCACCTTGTTACTGATGGCTAGGAAAAACATACACAGTAACAGTCAGCATAGTGCATATAAGGAAGACTATCTAGTTTTTCTCAAATATTAATACCACACCTGCCCTTTAGTCTCTTTAATGTTTTATAAAAGGAACTTATTATCTTAAAGGGCAGCATGGCACTGATCATAACATTAAGAAAGAGCAGTCTAACTCAGAAAATAGAAGGATAAAAAAGGATTAAATTAAAATATGAATGCTACAGAGCCAGAATGTGTTATTCAATTGCAATTAACATCACTTTGAATCTGTACACACACAAAGAGGGAAAGAGTAGGAAAAAGAAAAAGAAAGACTGAAATCTGTGTAAAATATTGTACAATGGGTTTTTTTTAATTAAGAAGAATTGGCTCTAGAGATCAAATACATCTTCATACAGCACTTGGATAAGTGTGAAGAATGCAGAAACATTCTGATGTTAAGCTTTATGTGGAAGCTGTACATGAAACACTTTTCTACACTGAACTATGAAGAAGGACCCAGGTTAACCCTTTCCTCATCAGTAATAAGGGCTAGCACTCAAAACAGAAGTGATGTCCTACTGTATGTAACAGATTAAAACATGGTAGACTGGTATTACCCATCAATGTGCCAAAGGGTGGGTTCTGGCTTGAACATTGTGACTGCTGTACGTTCCAGACATGAACTGCAATTTAGTAATGGACACGTTTACTAGAGTTTTAAAAGGCAGGAATTTCACTGTTGAAGTGTTTTAACTAATCCCCTCAAAGTCATGGAGAAATAGAACAGTAACTCATTATATTCAGAATCATACTGTACGTAGCCTACCTCTAAATCAGAATTTCAACACCTTCCATGAAAGGACAAAGACAAACATTACATTTTGGAGACTCAAAACACATACTGTTGTTGTTCCCTGGAGGGAAAAGCACAATCTGAGGAACAATTCCCATTCTCTCAGAAAAAAGTCCCTATGTTTATAGGGTAGGTAAATACCTCTCTCAGATATACTGTAGCACTGCTAAAGAGAAAAATACTTAGGAATCAACAATTCTGAGGAAACAAAGACATTACCCTTGCATGAGCAAATAGATTTCTTCAAAACAAAGCAATTATACCCTTTAAGAAACAGTTAATTTATTAATAATAACCAATTTCAACATTTAACACAATTACACTTTAAAAAAGGTTATCTCCAAAGTCGTATTTCACAATGAATAACAGTCAGTTACAATAATAAAAAGCCCCAATGAGGTTAAAACGCAGGCCGCAAAATGTCAGCACGGCAGGCTCTTGCAGTAACCTGTTATTATGATAAAGTAAAAAAAAAACGCTCGAAGAAAAGAGGGCATGTTGCTGGATTACTGTTCTGGGAAAGGGCACAGATCAGGGACCTGCATTCTTTTATAACTGGAAGGGGCTGTTCCAGCTGTGAGGCGTTAAATGTGCTGACTCATTTGAAGGTTCTAGATATTTTCATTTTTTCCTGTGCGATTTATTTACTTAGGACAAACAATGTCAGGTCTGAAACCCTTAAGTAATGAATTAACTGTTCAAACAGCCTGCTTTCCTGAGATATACAGCAGGAGACGAACATTGCTTATTTCCACCTTCTCTAGTGGGAATTTGATGGTGAAGAAAGAGAAAAAAGAGAAGTGTCTTAAAGACAGCCTCATTTCATTCACCTTTTTTAGGGGTTGCAAAGTGCATTGATAAATACCACTATAAGTAATGACGTTATAATGGTTTATAACATCATTAAGAAAATGTAATGGATTTTTTCTGTTCAGTTATTAATGGCAACAGAAGCCAAAGTGTTATTAATTTTTGTGTCATTGTGTGTTTTAGTACCTGGTAAATTGCATTTTTACTTCCTGTGTAAAGCTATTCCATAAACTACACAACCATAAATAACTATAACATGGTCAGGAGCTACTGTACCACTGTTAGAATATGTGGTACTAAATTACTCTACATACAGTAAAGCAAACTCTAAGGTAGAAACTACAGATCGAAATGTAAACATGAGTCAGAAACATAATAAGTCATTTAAACTCCAGGTATAATAGTTGTCTAATAACTTAGTATAGTAACATATGTAATGGTGTCTGACAAACTTCATATTGAGTGAAATTTTTAGATTTGAAATGCATATGCCTAAGTGAACTGTCTGCAAACAAAATCAATGTCTGGAACATAGAAAAAAATTATCTGTATGGTATGCAGGATACAGTGATATCCGTACAGTATATCAGACTGCCCTCTTCCATCACAATATTAAGAATGGAACCAATTCAATCTGATAAAATTCATGTTAAATGCCTCTCAGTATATACTGTGATTATCTTCGAAAGGCAAAGAAACGTGCTAGTTTTATAGAGTTCATCTCTTCCAAAGAAAGGAGAATCCAACAAACAGCTGTTAAATTAAAAACTTTAATTTGCTTGCTCAGATACCCAAACTCACCGCAGTCTGCACCATCATGGCTCTCTGGTCCCTCATGGTTCGTACAATGTCCAGTGGGTAAACAGGCTGGTTCTTTTCAATTAGCTCCACTGCTGTCTCCATGGTAACAAGGACACCAGTTCGGCCAATCCCAGCACTGTAAAAGATTCCTCACAATAACACACAGCTGGGTAATCCTAGAAAACCCTGGAAAGACTACAGAGATAAGATCACTTTACTAGCCATATACAGTTTCTTGCAATAGGAATTTGTCATTTCGCATACTCCAGCTTTCTTTCCATGAGACACACAGATTCACAGACAGGGAGAGAGAACCTTGGGGTCAAAGTGCAAGGTCAGCCACTTATATGGTGCCCCTGGAGCAGCTGGGGTTAAGGGCCTTGCTCAGGGGCCAAACTGAGAAGGATTCCTCTGCTGGCTGTGGGATTTGAACTGGCAACTTCCAGCCACAGATCCTTAGCCACAGTGCCAATGCTCTGCCCCAATTTGTATATTGAGTATGAATTCATGGTACCCTAACACAAATAATGCTGAAAAGAGATACTCTATAAAAGTCAATCCTAGATTGTTTTATTCCCAAAAATGAACTCTTTAAAGATTACAACCCCTACCATCTAACAAAAGTTCGGAGAAGCTGGGAGAGACAAGAAAGGAATTGCACAAGCAATTGCAACATTAGATTTTATCATTTTTTAATTTTACACCAATACGCATCAACATCTTTTTTAGAGAAAACAAACTGCAATTTGCTTACATATATTACAAGTTTTCTAACAGCTTTATCCAATTCGGGGTTGTTGGTGAGCTGGATCACATTCTGGCAAGCTGAGGCCACTAGGCAGAATACACCCTGGATGGGACAGCAGTCCATCACAGGGCAGACAGACAGACAAACTGACACCGGGGGTCAAGTTTCTCTGAATTAGTATTTCTTTGGACCAGGGGAGGAAACTGGAGTACCTGGCAAAAACCTCAACAAACATGGGGAGAACATACAATCTCCACACAGATAGCACCCCAGGAATTGAACCCTAGACCCTGGAGCTGCAGGACAGCAATACTAACTACTGTGCCTCCATGCTACCCTACAAGGTTGCAATTAATTATTAATAAGTTATGTCAAACGTTTCTAAAATGCAAGTCCCGTCAATGCAAAGCAAAATTAAAGAAAAATATTTACCATGGCAATAGCAGGAACTACTATTTTTGTGGGTAAACGGAAATAAACACCATTATTATTTTTAAAGAGCACTGCTGCAGTGAGATCAACAGATACAGTTAAAAAAGTATTCACATTCACTCTCAACACAGCCACAAGATGTACATATCAGTATTGATTATATTGAGATTACTTTGTAAGGGACCAGACCTGTGTCCCATGGAAAGTTGTTGTTGCGTTAGACCACTGAGGATTAAATAAATAGTTAACAATTCTACTTTTGACGTTTTGGAACATTCAGTGTGGGTCACATGAAGATGGATGGATGTTTGCTCGTTATGCCTCCCGGCACTTAGGGGCAGCAACATGCTGTGGATGTTACCGGAACATTAGTTTTTATGGGACAGGGTTGTTAGCATTCTGCCTGACCTCCAACATGGAGGACCTGGTGCCAGACATGGGACACAAACCCACTGCTCTGAGATTATGTGTCTCATGCTCTACCAACAGAGCTAGTCAGGGCTGGTCACGTGAAGAACATTAAGAAAAAGAAAAAGGTTTGCAAACAATTGTGTTAAAAGAAATCTTATAAGAAAAAGGGTTACAAAAAGGAAGTGGCCATTTGATCCATCTAACACATTTGGTTTTTAGGCAGGTACTGTAATTGGTCTGAGGATCTCATCCAGCTGTTTCTTGAAATAAGTGATGGTATCAGTTTTGACCACACTGCTTGTTTCAGACACCCTTTGAGTGAAGTAGTACCTCCAGGTCTTGGTTGTAAAAGGCATATATATCCTCTTAGTTTCAGTTTGTGCCCTTTAGTTTGTGTTACACTGTTGATTACAATTACCTCTAAACATTTGGAATATTTGAATTAAGTCCCTTCATAGTTCTGTGTTCAAGGCTACATAGGTCCAGTATACTGTATTCTTATTGGTGAACCCGAGGTCTGACCTGGGTGCCCTTCTCTTAATGAATTATCTTTCTTGTTTTACTGTTGATCAAATTTGATCACAGTTTTACAATTGTGGTCTAACTGGCATGCTATACAATTTTAGGATAAAATGTCTTGCATTACGTTATGTGCTTTTAACGATATATCCTACCATTTCTGGCCTTTTTCATTGCTTCCCGCAATGTCTACAAGAGGGATATAAGATTCATGTGCTTTGGGCATTTGATTTCAATGTACTTCAGGTGGGCCCTACATACCATAAATTACAGAAATACAAGGTACATCCTGCATACAGTACATGCATAGTATTGTTTGTTGCATTGTTACTTTTTGGATTGAGGTGTTTATTTTTATTGTATTTATGATAAATGTACCTTTTTAAATGCGATATTAAATACAGTCATTGCATCGTCACTAGATGTAAATTAAGCAGAACTTACAGATGACCTTCTGGGTATGGGACGTTTTTCAGCAGTATTAACTATTTAAGATGGGATAGCTGTGATTGTACTGTGTGCTACTGTATGTATGTCTATGTTCTGTTCTCCTATTGAAGCCCATTGGACAAATAAAATGCTTTTTCTGGGAAACATCAGCCCGCTTGCTTGGCTTTCTAAAACTCTCCGACATTTTTTCAGGACTCACCTGCAGTGGACAAACAGTGGGTCATTTTCACCCCTCTTTTGCCGGATAAAGTTCACAAAGTCCAGGAAGTCAGAGGGGTCATCAGGCACACCGTGGTCAGGCCAGGCTACGTACTGCAGGTGAGTGACGCTGCGATCCTCTCCTGTCTGGGAGAGGAAGACTGTCATTAGTGGGACTGTGGAAAGCCAAAAAGATGTAGAGGCAATAAAATCAAATACCTGAAGATTAGAGAGTAAAGAATCTGGAAAGACTATACAGTACACGTCTTTTTACCCTTCATTCTGGTTTCCTTGTAACTAGTTTAGTGATGTGTTCAAACTCCTATAAGCCATTTCTTAATTCTTAATTGATCCTACTAAAATATCCTCTATAGCAAAGCTTCATACCTTTTGATTGACATCGTTAAGCAGCCCACATACCAAATTTTGGATGAGAGGAAATACTCATGCAATATTTTCTACCTTCATAAACGTGCTTGACTTATTCTTAATGAGAAAAACTATAAGGTTTCAAACACTTGGCTCACTCAAGTCTGTGTTAGAATGTTAAGTGTTTCTTCTAAGTACTGGAACATTTGGGTTTTGGTTATGCTTTTTTTCCCCCCCAAAGTTGTACACTGAAGTTAGTGTACTAGAAAAAGATCCCTGAGAATGGCCGAATAGGTCTTCAAAATTAGTCACTTGAGACTGCACAAAGCCTGGTCTTTTACAGCTTGGCCAAGTATTCTGTGGAACACGTGCTGCTTAACCATCTTTCCCAAGTCCAAAAAGGGCTTTTCTCAGTTGCTAATTAATTAATGTGTCCTGAAAACAATTGGCCTTGCTTGAGTGAAGCACTGCAGAGCCCAACATATTGCCATTTTTATCATCAATAACTGGCATACAAGCCCAGTCTTTCAGCTTCTCAGGAAAACAAACATCAAACATAACAAACCATTAGCCTTTAGAGCACATTATCACATATGAAATGTGCAGGAGATAGAGACATTTAACTTAATGCAATGAATGACTGCTTCTGCATTCTGAATGTAAGAATTTAAAAGATGTTCACCAAGAATGGTATTACATTCAAATGTGGTTTTCTTAGATATGATTCTATTATCAGCAGGCAGAGCTGTCTTGTTTATTTTGACGACACACAAGTAACATGAATAGAGCCTGGGTACTTGAGTAACGTGAGATGATTACTGTATTTATTCTTAAAAAGAAAGAAAATAAATATAAAGAGACTGAGGCTGCACATAAGACCACTTCACTGATGAGTGTGAGAATAAGTGAAACATAAAAATGTCTAAATGAATCTAAAGAGATCAGAATAAAGGACAGAAGATTGAGCAAATTAAGGTTTTTAGATTTCCTTAAACTATTTAATTCCTAACCTAATTACTGAATAAAACCAATAAAGTAAGCAACATTCTGACCCATAAATGGATTGCAAACTGAGCTGTACATATCAACTATTTGGGCATTAACATCGCCAACTTAAATTGATAAAATCCATTGAATTATCTGGTCTGTACAATTGTAAATATTTCTTTAATAACAGATAACACATAATTAATTTGTTTTAATGTTTTTTTAAAACAGGTTTTGCCTTGGCTGGATCCAAGTCATTTTCATGGTTATCAACATGAAAACCAGTTTCCTGACATTATCTCCTCTCTCTGTTCACAAACTAGAAGTCAGTACTTTAAACTCCCATAGTAGATCACAAATGGATGGTGATCTTGACTAAACAAATTCTTAATTAAGAAAATGAACCTTCGGATCCTCCTTCCCTTCTAACTCCCTTCTGGCACTGTCCTTTCAATTCTAAAGGATTAGTTTACGCCAAGAGAGGTCAGGGACAGGAACAGATGGGCTGCTCTTCCTGTGCAGTTTCATAGATGCTGCCTTGGAAATTACTGTGTGCTCTGGGTACTTTCTCAGAAGTCTGTGATAACAATCTGTTGCAGATAAACAGAAAAACTTACAGATAAAGACAATTGTAGCATTGGAACAGTCCCTAAACTGTGGCGCAGTCCTATTTTCTCACAATGTACACTGAATATACAAGTATATCCATCAGGTAGTGAATGACTTACAGTACAAGTCTAAAGCATGAAGCAGACATGTGCTTTTACAGTATCTGCACCATCGTGTGCTTGGATTTCTGTTGCAACTGTTCTGTCTTCTCGGTTCCTTATCTTAGTGTTGTACATCTTTAGACCTTAATCCTTCCTTGCTTTTGGAAACTGAAGGCTGATGAGATTTGCTACTTATGTGCTTCAGCCCTGTTATTAAAAGAGAATGGATCCCTTTAATACTTAAATGATATTAGACCTGTGACTCATTATGCAGATTTCCTTACTCATCTACAGTTTTGCTTTTGGAGAAATACAACAAAGTAGTCCATGAATTCAAATGACCATTTAAGAAAACCTTTAGATCAAAGTTTAATTTTGCATTTAACAATGTATACTCATTTGTTGACCTTACACTTGTTTTTGTTGAAATTTTCTCTTATTTATAGTGACATAGCAGCTTTCCAAATTAAAACACTTTCTTGCTCCCTGCTGAAGAAAGCATTCCTTTCTATGATAAATCAATGCTGTCATTAAAATCTGGTATATGATTCAATGAATAGATTATATTATATATAATAGATTAATAGTCTATTGTTACCCAAAATGATTAAAAAATGCTACTCAGGACCGGTATGTACGTTGTACATACAAAAACAAAATACACCCCCTCATAAAACATACATTTTCCACTAAGTGGCAACTCAGAACTAAACAAAACAAACCTTCAACAATCAGTAGTTTTGAAATGACAGAAACCTTAGCTCAGGTGCAGCAGAGTCTTCAAATGCATCTACTATAGGGGATAATTCACTTTGTGAGAAACACTACAGCTGCCTGCTCTCTGGCTGCCCTCTCCTTTGTGGTGATACATTCAGATTCCCATGGCAACAGCAGAGTGAGAACAAGAGGTTCATTTCAAGGTACACTAATCTGACAATCCTGCCCTGGTCCCTGTATGAGATAACAGCAAACTTCCTGGACAAGGAGCTTTATTTCTGCTCCTGTCAAAGCCAGAATTGAGAAAGGAGTGAAAAACCCTCTACTTTTAAGGCAAAATGCCACAACAGGAAGCAAAGGATCAAAAGTGAAAGAACCATAAAGGTGGAAAATAATATGGGATAATAGATCATAAATCAATGATTTATTATTAAAATTATTTCCATCTAGAAATGCACTAAATATTTTACATACAAGATTTTTGTAAATGACGCTTATCACAGAAAAAGGATCAGTAGTAAGGGGTAATTGTAGCACGATTAACAATGAGGGTACATTTAAAATCAATAAATCACTGAGGCTCAATGGTATTTTTCTGGTCCTACTTAAGGAAATGGGGGATGTTATGATATTTACCTATAATATCTTAACACTCAGAATCAGAGCAGTACTTACACGTAACAACTGAAATTGTTACATCAATTCCTAAAAATGGGGACACAACTGAACTAGGAAATAATACAAATTAGGGCTGAATTTGAGGAATTAATAAAAAAAATAAAAAGGAAGGACATGTGACTCTAAAGAATCCAGGAAGATACAGTATATTTAGATGTTAAGAAAGCTTTGTAAAGTCCCTCATAAATGATAGATTCTCAAATTTAAAACCAGAGAAAACCAAGGTGAAGCAAGCACATGGCTTGAGAATTAAGTGGCAAGGTACACACCTCCAAAGAGGTACTTGTTTCACTGTAGTACACCACGGCTCACATTTTAGGTTCATTGTTCTTCCTAATCTAAATTATTTTGAGCCTGATACAGTATATTCAGAAAAAAAAGACATTTACTGATGTTCCAAAAAATAGGTGTGGAAAACAAACATTGCAACAGGAGATTTAAATAAGATGTAAAGAATCAAGAATTGGGCAGATGTAGTGAAGTAAAATTTAACACTGAAAACGTGCCTTGCAATAGTATGCAGACCTTTCCTATGGTATTGCATAGTGTGAAATTATAAAAGGATGCATAAACATTTTTAAACTTAATATTCAAAACTCAAACTGAAGACTTCACTTGTAAGATAGGTTACAGTAAATGTTAACAAAAAGAAAAAAGGAAAAAATAAAATGCTGACTCAAACCTCAGAACACAGTATTTGGTAGAAACACCTTCAACAGCAAGCATTTTTTTTAAGCCACAACATTCTGGTAGAAAAAGCTGATGGAAATATTTGCCCATTCTTCTTGGCAGATTTTCTTAAAATTGCTCAATTTGCCTGGGAATTGTTTATGGTGAACAGCAGTTTTCCTACAGATTATCAATAGGATTCGTTCAAAAAAGTGAATGTTTGTCACAGTTTTGTCTGAAGCAGGTTTTCCCACTAAATTGTGACTGTCATTTTGTGCATTAATGTTCCCATGAATTTTGACTCTCCTGCTCATTAGAAGCAGAATTATAGCAATAGTGCCACTGGTTTGACAATAAGGATGGTGTAGACCAAGTTATGGACTACGTTGGCTTTGCTTTAGATGTAACTCTTTGCAATTAGACCAAAATATTCTAATTCTCTCTCACAAAGCCTTAGGTGCATTGCTGCAAAATGTCATGTGGAAATTGAGATGTTTTCCCTTACTTCCATCCAAGCACGCTTTGTGGATTGACTGGGCTATTGTTGACCTTTCAGTCAGGCTTAAGAAAAACAAAATGAAGACTTTGGAGTGGCCTAGTCAAAGTCCTGACCTTAATCCGATTGAGATGTTGTGGCATGACCTTAAAAAAGCGGTTAAGGCTCGAAAACCCTCCAATGTGGCTGAATTACAACAATTCTGCAAAGATGAGTGGGCCAAAATTCCTCCACAGCGCTGTAAAAGACTCATTGCCAGTTATCGCAAACGCTTGATTGCAGTTGTTGCTGCTAAGGGTGGCCCAACCAGTTATTAGGTTTAGGGGGCAATCATTTTTCACACAGGGCCATGTAGGTTTGGATTTTTTTTCCCTTAATAATAAAAACCTTCATTTAAAAACTGCATTCTGTGTTTACTTGTGTTATCTTTGTCTAATATTTCAATTTGTTTGATGATCTGAAACATTTCAGTGTGACAAAAATGCAAAAAAATAAGAAATCAGGAAGGGGGCAAAAACTTTTTCATAACACTGTAACTAAAACTTTTAAAAGTGTTCACTTTTGGTTACCACACAGAGAATATATGAAATCTTAGAACAAAATAAAAAATAGCAACCAGAATGGATAACCATATACAGACGGGTAAAGTGAGGTAAGAGAATCCACAAGGGAGGCTTAGAGCAGCATTGATTTAAGTAGAAAGATCCTAAATCTTATATAGAGTTAACCCAGGAGACTATTTCCTAAAAACATAGGATCACATATTGAACATCCTTGAAAAACACACCATCTAAAGAACACCATCATAACTCCTTCATAAACAGTACATAGTACAATCATAGTAAATCATGTACAGGAATCATACTGTATAGCAACCCAGAATCACTGTTACTAAGCTAATTCTGTAGAAAGGTCATGTCATCTATCAATTTCTTAATGCAATCTTCCATAATTCTACCTGACATGTTTTTACCTGGAGTTCTTAGGTTTTACAGTAGCTGAAAGTACTATATGTCTATAATGCACAAATGGTTGTAAAGGATAAGGATTGTGAAGTAACTAAAGAGAACTACTTTGCGACACTAGTTATTCACATTTTTCCAAGATCTGTACTTACGTATTTTATTTTTGGGATACTTTAACTTTTACTAAAAGTACATTGGTTTAGAAAACATGGTATTTCTACTCCACTAAATTTCCCAGAAGCATTTTTGTTCCATGTCCCATGTGGGATACTGATATTTACATGGGTAAGGATTCTAATTGTGTAAAGCAAAGGCACATTCTGTGTATCAACAGAATGAATACTGTAATGACCCATTAAACTAAGCACTTAAATGGAGTTTAAATTTGTTTAATTTGTTTATGAAACAATACAGAATTGAGAGCATTAGTGACATCTTCTAAATCAACTACTTGCTTGCTTGATCCTAGCCTAAATATTATAAATTTGTTTCTAAACCTTGGATACAGCATGTACCGAAATCTCTAAAAATGGCTGTTATTAATTATTATTATTATTTTATCGCTAACGTCCTGGAGAAAGCTGTAGCAAAACAGTTATGTATATTTTTGCTAAGAAATTAGGTCTTTGAAGTTTTTTCCAATCAGGCTTTAGACCACACCACAGTACGGAGACTGCTTTAGTCAAAGTACTGAATGACCTACATCTCTCCACTGACCTTGGCTGCATTTCTATTCTTGTGTTATTAGATCTAAGTGCAGCGTTTGATACCATAGATCATAACATTCTATTAAACAGACTTGAAAACGTTGTTGGCATAAGTGGACAGATGTTCCTGGTTCAGGTCCTGATCCTACCTAACTAATCGCTATCAATTTTTACAGGTAAATAATGCATATTCTGAGCCTATTGGGGTAAAATATCGAGTCCCTCAAGGTTCAGTGCTTGGTCCTTTGATGTTTTCCTTGTATATGTTACTCCTCGGTCATATAATTCGTAAGCATGACATTAACTTTCACCTTTTATGCAGATGATACTCAGGTGTACATATCAGTCAAACCAGACGAAGTAAAACTGTCTGAAAGACATTAGAAGCTGGATGGCTTGCAACTTCCTTGTGCTTAATTCTGACAAAACAGAAGTGCTGGTGCTTGGTCCTAAGGTTGCTAAACTAGGTTAGCTGAATGTACTGTACCTTGACTGTTGGTGGCTTCTCTGTTGCTCCCAGTACAGTAATTAAAGACCTAGGTATTACTATCGATTCTGATCTTTCATTTGATATTCACATTAAAAATCTTTCTAGAGTAGCCTTCCACCACTTAAGAAACATTGCCAAGCATAGGAGGCTGCTATCTCTCCTTGACGCTGAAAAATTAGTACATGCACTTATAACTTGAAGAGTGGATTACTGTAATGCTGTGCTCTCTGGTTGCTCTTCAGTGTCCCTAAATAGACTCCAGTTAGTTCAAAATGTGGCAGCTAGAGTACTCACAAGAACTAGAAAATATTAACATATAACTCCTGTTCTGTCATGTCTGCATTGGCTTCCTGTTAATTCTGCATTGATTAAAAATTGTCACTGCTCATTTATAAAGCTCTGCATGATCTTGGCCCACAATATTTGAGTGATCTCTTAGTCCCTTATAATCCCTCTCGTACACTTCAATCACAAGGAGAAGGTTACCTAGTTGTTCCTACAATTAAAAAAGTCACAGCTGGCAACAAAGCATTTTTTTATAGAGCTCCCAAATTATGGAAGAGCCTCCCCAAAGATTCAGACAAATCTAAATGTTCAAATGTGTGCTACAAACGTATTTGTTTAGTCAAGCTGATCTGAGAAGCTGCTAATTGATTGCAGTACATCTCGTTTGGCTTTTGGTAGCCGCTAATGACATGCGCTTTTTTAATTTCAGAAATTACAGAGTTTCACACAAACATGCTAATCTGACAATCAATCATGATATGAAGATATACATCAAAATCTTTAACTCTGTCACTTGCGGTTATTTGGAAATAACCGGTTATTTGGAAATGTTTTGACATGCTCATTCTAACTATATTAAGTGTATACACTTTATAAAAAGCTAAAATGTTTTAACCCTTTCTATGAATATTTGCTTGTATTGTTCTAAAAAAAGCTGTACTTTTTAAAATCCACTTAATAGAGAATACTAATATGGAATCATGTAACTAAAATTTTGGTAGTTGAAAACAATGTCACTAATGATATTAATTTAAGGATCTAAATACAGCTACAGTGGGGTAAGTGCGTGCCTATCACCCAGAAGGGTGATAGGCACTCATTCTCTCAAAAGACTCTCTAAAAATAAAATCGTATATAATACTGCATTTACACTATATTGACATTTTTATTGTTTGTATATACTGTATCACAACATGTTAAATATTAAAATGATATTAATAAATCAAAGAAATGAATGAGTTAGCAAATGTGAATACTGTCAACGGTGGGAGTATAAACCAGTTCATCAAGTTTAAAACAAGTTTAAATCATAAAAATTATAATTATAATCTAGAATAAAGCGGTATTAAAAAAACACTGACACCAAAGTATAAGAATGTCTCTGATCATTATCAACTATATTAATTTTATTACTAATAAATAAAAATTTCAAACTACTTGTATTCTGTTCAGGGTGATTTGTTTTCACAATGTTCCACAACGCCTAATTTGAGACCCGTTGTTTCAGATTTCCATAACTTTGTAAACAAAATACACAGAGCCTTCAAACCACAAGCAGTTAGCAAGTTCACAACAGTAGAATTACTATTCAAAAGTTATGTAAGAGAAACACCTGACCATATAAAGCAGAATAACACAAACTCAAAATTATGCATCTTGGGTGAGTATGGGGCTCAACCTCTCTTTAATGTGCAAAAGTGTATTTTCTGTTTCTACTCAGATAACAATAAACTACATATACAATTTTTTTGACAGGAAGAAAAGTAGCCACTATCTTTTTCACTACATTATGCTCCATTTTTATTTTCTGTTGTTTAATTGGAAAACGACTGTCTCAAGGGGCTCAGCATTGACAGAGGTTCAAAACCAGGCGTTTTCTGGTGACAGCCCAAGTGTTTCCACACACCACTTAAGGGCTTCACTGTGCCGCCTGGCAGTTTTACAAAAAGTGCACTCTGACAACAATATTTCAAGAATGTAGTGCTGAGGTGCACTGCAAATTGCTG
This sequence comes from Lepisosteus oculatus, assembly GCF_040954835.1. Classification (NCBI taxonomy): domain Eukaryota; kingdom Metazoa; phylum Chordata; class Actinopteri; order Semionotiformes; family Lepisosteidae; genus Lepisosteus; species Lepisosteus oculatus. The sequence goes on from NC_090705.1 coordinate 23,716,060, forward strand.
TATTATCCGGCATGCACTCTGAATGGCTGGATCTATACATGCAATGTAATTCCATTTTCAGGAAAAAAATACTGTAAAGCGATATTACATTTTAAAAAAGTAGCTACCTATGTATTTTATATAACATATAAATTATTTTCAAGAAATAAAATAACATAACGAAAAAACAGTTTCATCTAATGCAACACAAGTGCTACCAAGCGATCTGTTTTGAGCTGTGAAGGGATGAAAGCGGTATGCTGGATAGGACTGTGGATTACAGCTGTGTGCTTTCTGCTGTTGTGAGTTTTGACCCACATTCTAGATGGCTGCATCTGTAGCTACTGAACAACTAAACAAGCAAGATGGACTAAATGGCCTCTTTTTGTTTGCAACCCTTTTTTACTATAGTCCAAAAAAAGTCTTAGAAATCTAATTTATACTGTCTGATTTGACATTTATAATGATGAGAAGATATAAATTAGATGATTCAGAATACACAGAAAAGTCACCATAGTTACCACTGAGTAGCAAACACTGTATAAATAATACAATATACCACTGCTGTTATTATAGTATATTTCATTACTATGGTTATATACAGTATATACAGTGCCTTGCGAAAGTATTCGGCCCCCTTGAACTTTTCAACCTTTTGCCACATTTCAGGCTTCAAACATAAAGATATAAATTTTTTATTTTATGTGAAGAATCACCAACAAGTGGGACACAATTGTGAAGTGGAACGAAATCTATTGGATTTTTGAAACTTTTTTAACTAATAAAAAAATGAAAAGTGGGGCGTGCAAAATTATTCGGCCCCTTTACTTTCAGTGCAGCAAACTCACTCCAGAAGTTCAGCGAGGATCTCTGAATGATCCAATGTTGTCCTAAATGACTGATGGTGATAAATAGAATCCACCTGTGTGTAATCAAGTCTCTGTATAAATGCACCTGCTCTGTGATAGTCTCAAGGTTCTGTTGAAAGCGCAGAGAGCATCATGAAGACCAAGGAACACACCAGGCAGGTCCGTAATACAGTTGTGGAGAAGTTTAAAGCCGGATTTGGATACAAAAAGATTTCCCAAGCTTCAAACATCCCAAGGAGCACTGTGCAAGCGATCATCTTGAAATGGAAGGAGTATCAGACCACTGCAAATCTACCAAGACCTGGCCGTCCCTCTAAACTTTCAGCTCAGACAAGGAGAAGACTGATCAGAGATGCAGCCAAGAGGCCCATGATCACTCTGGATGAACTGCAGAGAACTACAGCTGAGGTGGGAGAGTCTGTCCATAGGACAACAATCAGTCTTACACTGCACAAATCTCGCCTTTATGGAAGAGTGGCAAGAAGAAAGCCATTTCTCAAAGATATCCATAAAAAGTCTCGTCTAAAGTTTGCCACAAGCCACCTGGGAGACACCCCAAACATGTGGAAGAAGGTGCTCTGGTCAGATGAAACCAAAATCGAACTTTTTGGCCACAATGCAAAACGATATGTTTGGCGTAAAAGCAACACAGCTCATCACCCTCAACACACCATCCCCACTGTCAAACATGGTGGTGGCAGCATCATGGTTTGGGCCTGCTTTTCTTCAGCGGGGACAGGGAAGATGGTTAAAATTGAGGGGAAGATGGATGCAGCCAAATACAGGACCATTCTGGATGAAAACCTGTTGGAGTCTGCAAAAGACCTGAAACTGGGACGGAGATTTATCTTCCAACAAGACAATGATCCCAAACATACAGCAAAATCTACAAAGGAATGGTTCACAAATAAACGTATCCAGGTGTTTGAATGGCCAAGTCAAAGTCCAGACCTGAATCCAATCGAGAATCTGTGGAAAGAGCTGAAAACTGCTGTTCACAAACGCTCTCCATCCAACCTCACTGAGCTCGAGCTGTTTTGCAAGGAAGAATGGGCAAGAATTTCAGTCTCTCGATGTGCAAAACTGATAGAGACATACCCCAAGCGACTTGCAGCTGTAATCGCAGCAAAAGGTGGCTCTACAAAGTATTAACGCAAGGGGGCCGAATAATTTTGCACGCCCCACTTTTCATTTTTTTATTAGTTAAAAAAGTTTCAAAAATCCAATAGATTTCGTTCCACTTCACAATTGTGTCCCACTTGTTGGTGATTCTTCACATAAAATAAAAAATTTATATCTTTATGTTTGAAGCCTGAAATGTGGCAAAAGGTTGAAAAGTTCAAGGGGGCCGAATACTTTCGCAAGGCACTGTATATTATATATGAAAACTCATGCAGTAAATAAGTAAATATGGATGAAAATAAAAAGGTGACAATGTCTTATTGAAATATTTGAAAATTAAACTCTCTTCACAGGTACTGTAAGTGCTGAAATAGAGATAATTTAATCTGAGAGGCAGTGCTCGGAGTACTTTTCTGTAGTATTTATGAGCAGTGCAAAAGCAGTTACTTTTCAGATGATGAAACAAAGACCACATAAAGGTATTTTTTACTTGACACCTTTTAGACTAAAGACTTATTTTTTCTGTCACTACTTAAGAAACCAATGTGACTGAATAATATAATAGTTATTAGGAACAGAATCCATGGGTTGCTTTCCCGCACATTCATCCATTTAATTTGCAGTTGCGAGAAAGACGAGGACAAAAGACTTCAACTTTTTACCCACTGTGTTGAAACTTACAAGGGCAGCAGCACAAGCAATTGCCTTCAGATTTTAATAATATACCTCTATATTACTGAAAATGGCTCCACAGAGGGAAGCGAGTGAAGTAGTAATTTCCTAAACATCAAATACAAACACTGTCAACAGGAGATTTAATATAGGAAGCAACATCATCAGCATTTACACCATCCATCACCTGCTTAATTCACGCAAGAGTACAGTGTTTGACTGCATTTTAAGTTCAGCTTTAAAATATACAGTGTGGACACTGATAAATAAAAAAATAATTCCTACATCCTGTGAAGAAAGTATTTTGATTCTTTGTTGATAAGGTTCATTTTAGTAAACAATTAAGAATATCATTTAAAAACAAAAACTAAGAACTGCCATGCAAACAGATGATCATGTTGACAGATTTTTCAATGGCATCCACACTATTCCACATCATCAACCATATAGATGTTGTTTTCATCTTCCAGAGCCTTTAGTGTGGTAAACCATAGTAAAAACAGGTTCACGTGCTGCAAAATCTTAGATAATTAAACCATGGTAAAAATAAAGGAGTAGGAAAAGCACGATAGAAACCATGGTAATGAAAAGTGCATGCTTGTCACTTTATAACTTTAGTAAGACTACAAAGCAAGGATGCTAACCAGCGAAGGTCCAGTATGATTCTTTAGTAAACATAATTCCTCCCCATTTATCAATAACCTACAATATAGATGTGCAAAATGAACCACTAACCAACGGTTATGGCATCTGTGACATCCATACCGGTATGACCTGCAATGACAAATAACCACCTGCACATGGCACCTCAGTATCCCTCTATCCATCATCAAAGAGCTGCATATTCCTTGGCTGGCTGTGGCAATCAGGAGCCTAGCTTGAAAACACTACACAGCAGACGGGATTGTAGTCTATTTCAAAACGTCAATTAACTCAGCCATCATGTCTTGGTTGAAGGAAACCTGAACCCCCAGTGAAACCCTATATGAACATGGAGGAAGCATGCAAAAGCCACAGGAAAAATGTCTTAGTCCAGAATTGAGCCCAGGAGGCAGCACCCACTGCCACACTACTGTGCTGCTGTACTCCAACATACAATTCAATGTGCAATGAGGGCTAGTGTCATCATGCTGTGGGTGTAGCACTTTGCAGCAAGAGGTGAAGGTCTGAAGCCATCACTTTTAAATGTGCTCTATGAAAAAGGAGTGCTGGCTGCCTAGAGCTTGACTCATCCTGGGCTGGTCTTGTCTGTATGTGAATTGCTTACCAATAAAGGTGCCTCCATACAACAAAATCAGCATGTGGATGAATAATACTACCACTGGGATGTTACATTTGTAGAATTTGCCTTAAAAAAAGGATTAGAGTTTTTTGCTACAGTCAACATTGCTCAGTATTGAATCTTAAAAAGTCTACCCACTGTCTGAACCATACTAGACCTTCTAAATTGAAACTCAATTTAATCCTCACCTCAAGGGAACACAAGCTAATTAGTAAATCTTGAATATGTTAGGAAAACAGAAACAGAATCTTGAAATGAGCTTTTAAAAAGTCTAACATTTAGAGAACTTTTTTAAAAGTGCTTCTAAACAACACTATATCAAAAGGTAGTAATAAAACCTATTTATTTTAAATGAAAACTTTTAGTTTTGAGAGTTATTGGACTGAACTGCTCCCTGAGTTAAATCATTGCTTAATAAAATTAATGAATTTTGATTTAGCTTTTTTGCATTTTTAAGAAGGGGCATACATAGGTAGGAGTTTATCCACCCACTTTCAGATCACTTTATCCAATACTGGGTTGCAGTGGAGCCAGAGACAATCCTTGCAAACAGCTGGCGCAAGACAAAATACAAGTAATAATAATAATAATTGCTTACACTTATATAGCGCTTTTCTGGACACTCCACTCAGAGCGCTTTACAGGTAATGGGGACTCCCCTCCACCTGCACCAATGTGCAGCATCCACCTGGATGATGCGACGGCAGCCATAGTGCGCCAGAACGCTCACCACACATCAGCTATTAGTGGGGAGGAGAGCAGAGTAATGTAGCCAATTCATAGATGGGGATTATTATTACCCCAACTCTTTTCAAGAAATGCCCTGGGATTTTTAATGACCACAGAGAGTCAGGACCTCGGTTTTACATCTCATCTGAAGGATGGCGCTTGTTTACAGTATAGAGTCCCCGTCACTATACTGGGGCATTAGGACCCACATGGACCGCAGGGTGAGCGCCCCCTGCTGGCCCCACTAACACCTCTTCCAGCAGCAACCTTAGTTTTTCCCAGGAGGTTTCCCCATCCAGGTACTGACCAGGCTCACACCTGCTTAGCTTCAGTGGGTTGCCAGTTGTGAGTTGCAGGGAGATATGGCTGCTGGTGCCACTCATTGCTACAAAGACATAATAGAGAATGTCTTTGGACTGTGGGAGGAAAACAGAGCATCCGGAGGAAACCCACCCAAACAAGGGAAGACAACTTTATTTTCCTGTGTCTAGGCTACAGTTTGGATAATGTATTATTTTGTTATTTGTCCTTTGTAATTGTCTTTTAGGCGTTTCCTAGGACCTCCTTTCACATGAGGTCTTGGTGGCTGGTCAGGTAAATCACTTCATGCATCACAGCAAATGTATCACATGCACAACCACTCGGAAGAAGTTTAATTAGACAAGATGCAAGGTCAGAGCTAGTAATGGCATTGGGTGTTTAAGCAAAATGAAGTCATGTTCAACTATATCTTTTTCGCTTCTTCTCAGTGCTACAAGCCTGTACTAAGTGACTCACATTTTAGTTTGTAGACAATAAAGAGTCTTCAAATATTACTGCAAGGTCAGGCTTGTAGCCCTGGTATTTTGATTTAGTCTGAAATCATAAATCACTAAATCATTATCACAAGAAGCTGCCAGTCAATGTAAATATATTGGTGATGACAGGTGCACTGTACCTTCTCAGCTGAAAGATGCTCAGGTTGGTTTAAGAATTCGATCTTTCGTTGTGCAAACTCTTAAGCATATAACTTGCTAATATTTTAAATACACTATTGTGTAAAACTGTCCGCTTACACACAATAAGGAGTTACAATACATGTATATTATTAGCACAACTTACTTAAAGCCTCTATGACTATCTACTGTCATAACAATACTGACTGATATTGATATGTGTATTGTGGACAAGAAGAAGCCAAGCGTGTCTTTTCAGCAATCTTTAATTTAGAATGATCAAAATCTCCAAAAAATGATCTCTAGATCTCAAGAGATCATAATCTATAGGTTAGCCAATATGAAGTGCTGTAGTAGCTAATACATCAAATTGATCAAATCTGATTGACCCATTCTCAAGTGTTTCTCATCGTTGACATCATTTGTCCTGCTATTCATGTACATAAAGCTAAGTGGGCTTTTTTGTAATACAAAATATACATTTTACATTTAAATTGTAAAATTACATTTTCAGTAGAAGATCACCACAGAATTGTGTTTTTGCATAAAAGAGAGGAATAGTGCAAAAGAACAGAAGAATGAAAAATCTCAGACTTTTTCCACAGCAGAGATTAAACTATTGGATATTACTAAAGAGGGGTTTGAATGTATAAAATGGTCTAGACGCAGTACATACGTTATGAATAATGCTCCAGGCTATAATGTTATTACAATTTTGCTCATGATTGTTTAATCTTTACAAAACTCAAATTACTAAAAAACTCTTCAAAACAACATGATTAGCAAGCATGTACCCACAGAATACAAGGTGAGAGCTCTCATACGGCAGCTAACCACAAGCTGTTGTACAGCATGCAGTGCAGTTATGAAAAAGACAAGTTTGCATGTCTTATAACACAACTATTTAAAACTACTTTGATGTTCGAATAATTTCCTTATGATATATTTAATATTTTGCTAAACCAAGCTCAAACCTGTGCATGTTACTGATGATTTAATCATCATAATTACATGATTAATAATATTTGACTCTGACCTTAAGCATGAGAACCTTTGAAAGCCATAGTTGACATTTACGTTTATCAACCAATTCAAACACCCGAAGCAAGGTCTTATGTTGAATGATCCATTCTAATAATGGTCTTCTCTGTTCCAGGTTTACTTTACTGGTAGGATCTTGTTTGTACAGAACAGGGGAGAGCTCCCAGAAATTAATTTTAGTCTGGCTCATTTTCACCAAGGTGTATTAAAGAGGCTATTCGACATAAATCGCACCTAAGACGCCTCTAAATCAACATCTGGCTGTTTTGAAGGGCATTCAAGTGGTTTATCTAATGCCAAAAAATATCAGACTGCTTCCTTGTAAACACACTTGTCACTTGTCAGTCCCATATTGTTTATTTATAAAACTTTGTACTGTATGTTCTACTGCCTTGATAGTCATCCTTGTCAAAGCAGATCAACATTGCTAGGTTTCATATGACAAATGATGAAAAAATAGAAAAGTATACAAGTAGAAAATTATAAAAAATGTAATTAAGGGACATGAAAACTAACAGAAAAGATTGCTTTTTGTTTGGATTTAAAAGAGTTGTTATCGATAGATCTTTATTAGTTTAGATATTATTTCTAAGATAGATCACATCAGAAAATTCAGAGCCAGTTCCTCATCTGGGCATCACAGCCTTTCCAGAGGTGGACAGAACTGTGAAGTAGCTGTCTGGCACGTTTCAGGACCAGAACCAGAGCCGCTCAATACTACTCAATCATTATGATGGCACCCTTCTTGTCAAACAGAGCAAAACACTTCCCAGACAATCAAAGTGTCAACTGTGCTATGCCACCTTCTTCCAATCCGCAATATTTCACTCGGAGCTTGGATACCTGAGGCTGTAAATGTCACATAAAACTCAAACAGGAATAACCTTTTTTATCTCAGTGACAACAGAACTGCTTTTCTGATGTTTAAGGGGTACGCTGGATCCACTGAAAGTTGTATGTGGTACGGGCGCTCACTCGAGAGCTCTGAGCGCTATAATCGTGGGTTCGAGCTTGGCTCTCATCACTCGCTGCCTGCGATGTGTTTAATGCTGAGTGGCTTGAAGGTGGGTGTTTCACAGGAGTCTGCCTATACGGAGTTTGGTAGCGACAAGCTTAGACATGCAAAACAAATGGCCCTTCTCGATCAGGTGGGTATAAAAAATAATTGGAGATTCTAAATAAAAAAAAGTCAGATTGCAAGATCAAAAGATGGGAGAAACGGCAGCTTTGTACCTCTGTGTTTGTAAGTGTCAGCTCCCGGAAGACATAGGCAATGTTGCACTCTTCTGAGTGACAGCACACTCGCAGATGCCCGTAGTCTCGCACCTCCTGGGGGTCAGGCCAGTACTGATGACATTTTGTCTGGAATAAAAGACACTGAATTAAGCCATGAACCAAAGCATGTTTATTCCCATATCTTTAAGTATGGGGTGATGTATGGAGCATTAAACTGTATTTGGTCTCATCAGGCTAAAATAAGATTAAATACAAATTTACATGTGAATTTTTTATAAAGAAACTTCCAAATGAGCCTTTTTTGGAAGTATATTCAATACTAATTTAATGTACCTGTATGGAAAGCAGACATATGTGAAAACACATTTGAGATTTTAATCCCATTCAACATGGTTGATTTCTTCAATCAGGACAACATTTCTACATTGTTTTTTAGTGTTGTACAGTACTTCACAAACCTTGGATGCATGAAGCGTATTCTGTAAAATCACCCCCATCAGCTCATCCCTGATTTCAATGCCATCCAAAATATCCAAAATTTATCATAATTCTTAGGCTACAGTTTAAACTTCCTTCAGCGTCATGCAAACAGTGTTATAGGGCTGGTGAACTGCTGTAATTTTGAACCATCAGTGGAGAAAAAAGAGTGTGTGACTGGTAGAGGGGCATATAAAGCTTGACATACCACTTAAGTATCTGCTCTTGAAATTTGTGCCTGTCACCGTGCATAGGACACAATGAATAACGGTCTTATTCTAATCCTAGTCTGTGACATTAAAAAGAAAGGGCAATGTGGCACAAGTTCTTTGTTAAGTGTATTACAGCGCCACTAGCTGGCAAGAATCTGAACTACAGCAGAACGTGCTACAGAAAGGATTTCTGGTAAACTCCACCATGACCTTTTAGTTCCTGATTGTAAAAAGGAAAGACACCTAAAGCAGGGAGCCTTCACACACAAGAGCACAAGCACAGTTTATTTAGCATGCACTGGACGTCCTGTATGCTGCAGAGAGAACAGGAATAGGAAGAGGAGGAAAAGGCTGGCCAAAACTCATCCTCAGTCCTGGACGCGAGGAGCATAGTAACTACATCTGAAGAATGAGACACTCTCCAGACAACACAGATGAACCATTTTTATGAGCTGCCTCAGGGAGAATTTTAGCTATCACAAGTTCTGTTTACTAGCCAAGGAGCAATCAATAATTTTGCAGATTTACAAAGCAGCCCAATCGCCCGTCAGCTCCCCCTTTTGATTTACTTGCTGGATTACAGGTGCATAGCAAGTGGGCAGCATTCATGAATACAGAACAGAACTCAGAGCTTAGACAACGTAGCTTCTCAAAAGACACAGGAGGAGGGGAATCTCTTCTAAATTCAAAACTAGATCTACAGTTACACTACGCTTCTGCATAACATAGGAACAAAGTTTACAAGAGGCCATTCAGCCCATCTAGCTTATTTTGTTTCTAGTAGCCAATTGATCTCATCCATTTCTTAAAAGTAGGGATGACATTGGCTTCAACAAGATGGCTAACTTATTCTAGACTCCAACAGCCCTTCATGTAAAACAGAGCTGACTGTTCTCAGTTTTAAAAGCATTTCCTTTAATTTTCATGTGTCCTCTGGTCTCAGTTTAATATTTGAATTGGGTGTCCCTTCCTATATTCTCTCTGTCCAGTTTTCTTCAGCTTGTCAGAGAAGTATACTCCTTTGAGGAATGCACAATTCCCCACAGTCTGGACAACATTGTCTAGAAAACATTAATGATTTATCCAAAAACACTTAGGTCTCTCATATGTTTCTTCATGCTCAGCACTTTCACATTTTCTATTTGTACTTTGTTTTTGAAACCTGCATTTAATACTATGCGGTTGGCTACATTTCAGGTGACCTGCCTAGTATTTGTCAGTATTTAAATCATTTTGAATTTCTTTTGGAATACAGTGTTTTCTAATTCTCCTAATTAGGTATTATCTGCAAGCATCACACATGTGCTTAATATAACAGAATTTAGACAATTTTACAAAATTTATGCAGAACAATAGTCCAATTCAGATCCCTGTGATTCCCATTAAATTATATCAACCTATTCTCCCTCAGTTTACACCATGACATCTGACACTTCAGCCTGTCTATTAGCCACTAGCCACGGTACACTTTCCCACAAAACACCACTTAGCACTAAAACACTCCTAATAGTTTTGTCTTATACATTTTGTATCTTTTCCAAGTATTCATGGGTACTACAACAGTGTCACTCCCAGTTTTTGGACATGTGTTCTGGGGTCTAGAGCCTAGACAAGTACTCCATATTATCATCTCAGCATGACTTTTCTCTTACTGTATTTCACCTGAACACTTGGTTTATTAACTGGTGTGACAGGTTTCACATTTGTTTCCAGAATTCAACATTTTACATAAATCTTGACATAATACTTTTCCATATAAGAGGGAGAGACCTTGAAAAATCTGTACAGATAACTTGATTACATTAAGACTGGTCTTAAGCTTGGACAGAAACTAAAAGATTCCACAGCCCTCTGGGAAAGTGGATATGCCTTCTTTACACCAACAAGGGAGTTGTGAAAATCTGAGCTTTGCATCCAGAAAGTGAAAACAAATGTACAACTATGTTGGTTGAAAGAAGCATCCAGAGAGGAAATTGGACTGATTATAACACAGATATGTCTGCTTATTATGCAATTACTAATTTGTTTCTCTTACTGAAGCAGAGTAGAGATACTGAACTTGTCCCGTGTCAAGCTGTTGTCCCAACAAACCTGCACTGGTAATGGTAAAGAAAACAACAAACACTAGAACAAGGACCCACATTTTCAGCTGGCACTGATGTTCTGCAACAGCATAGGATGACTGACTGTTAACAGTGACTTTAGCTTTCAGCCACTTTAAACCTGTCCTTCAGTGCTCAGACAGGTGTCTCCATTGAACCTTCTTTGCTTATACACCTTTATACACTTAAGTGTCATGCTGGTCACATAGGCAAAGGGTTTTCATTTGTGTCAGTAACAAAGATTTAACATTTGTGAAGTATACTATGTACAGTAGGTTTGGTTCTGCAGAGTAAATTCTACTCATAAGTTTTTAAGTTTGTGGTAAACTTCATAAAGTGGCAAATTTAAATATCTTCATAATATTCCAAAATATTTGTATACTGTATATGAAGCATGAAAGGAAACTATGCACTTTATGCATGCATGTTTTTAGAAAAATACATGTTGGATACGGATTAAAATTGTTTAGGGTCATTTTGATTAATGGATCATTCACGACTGACTAGGATACTTCTGAGTGACTTTGTTGCATATGCAATAAATCAACTCTTAGCAAGAGTGCTGATTGGGAGCCATTTAAAACCTATGGGAGCCAATTTTAAAACCTGATGAAAATCAAGAAACAGAAAGGATCCAATATGCTCAATGAGAGAACAATGGGTTCATGCCTTTGGCATGTTGGAGGTTAATACACTCTTGCTTGCCATCTGTAGTGTGAAATTTCCAAGTTGGCAACATATTACAGTTAAACTCAGTCCATCAATGATTGGCCACAGTCTGGAAGACGAGTCATGACATATCCTCAAGATGGAATACAAGTCATCTAATTGTGATGGTCTGGGAAGGAGTCCCTACTTGTACTAGCTGATGGCAACAACTGTACAGCACTACTGTAAATTCTTCAAGGTCTGGAAACTCACTTGCAATCTTTTCTCCAGCTGATCCTCATGTAACATGACTCGAACAGGACAATATCCTTCCTCATGTTGCTCAAGGAACAACAGCTTTTTTGTGAGATGAGAATGTGACTGCTGTGTCCTCCTCGCCAGACTTGAGCCCCACTGAACACTTGTGGGATGATCTGAGATAATGTGTGGACCTAGGATCAGTAGAAAGGCACCTTCTCACCCTGGCTCCAAGGAATTGAACAGACCCCCACAAGACAGGATTTGCTATCTGGTGCAAAGCATGCGTTGCAGATATACAACTCGTATGGTAGCCTGCTACCAAAGGCAGTCATACAACTGAACTTAACAGACCACCTGTTGATGAGAAATACATTTATATATGCCCTTTCTGCCCAAGAAACTGCATCTGCTCCAATTTTGGCAGTTTTCCAGGTAAACTGTAAATTTGTTGTAGATTTGAGTGTTAATTTTCTTTAGATGCTCAGACTTTTAACTAAAGACATTGAACAACTAATGTCAAGTAAAAAAAACAATACAAAGATAATAAGGAAGATGACCTATTGCTGAAAAATATTGTCTTGCAATATTCAGAAATTATAGATCACCTAAAAAAAAAAACTCAAAAGTTAAGCAAGGGTATTACCTATGAACATTTCTGTTTTATTAAATGGTAATGAACTCTTGCGGATATACTTTTAACACTTGGGAACTTTAATCTCACAGTTAGGAAATGGAGGTTCTAGTATCTACGTGTTTTAGATACAGGTCCCTCAGCATGTATTTGAACAGCATAATACAATTACAGTGAATATTGCCTTTCCTGTCATGTTCAGCAGGCTACAGCTAGAGTATAAACAGAAAACTGAAAAACCAAAAGAAGTTTGGAACTGGAAGTTTGGGTGCAGGACTGGAAACTTAAAATCCCCACATACATACAGTAACTAAGAGGTCATAACATAGTTAAGATAATATAGTTAAGTTTTACAATACTACTTTGAACCAGGCTGACAATTTCAGCACTGGTTAAACTGCCAGCAGATAGTAAGACACCTCAGTTTATGTTGTTGACCGTTAAAGCCTCTACATTAACTTTTCCACACCTCTGTGCCTGCCACACCCCAGAAAGGCTCATCTGCCAGCTTTTAGCAGGAAAAATCAGGAAGAGAAATACCCAATGTCTCCTTTGAAAAAAGAAAAAAAATTCTAATTAAAGTTGACCTTTCCTCCAAAGACATTGACAGAGTGATGCTACACATCCTGCATTTTTAAATTCTAATACAAAAGGTTATTATCAGTGAGCACAGCTAGTTTTCAATTAAAACGTAAAAACATACTGTAAGTATGAAAAAAAGAACTGCAATGGTGTGGTCTTTCCTTCTTTAATACATAAATGCAAATCTGTACAACAAAAGCAAGTTAATGGTTGAGTATTGATGTCATTGTTCTTTCAGCAAATGAAATACTTATTTATAATTCTTGTTTTCCAGAATGAGATAATTAAAAGCAGACAAAAGATGCCTCCAGTTGTTAAGCAGTGGCCATGAAATGGTAGGAAGTTATTTTGAAGAAGCTCTTCTTTAATGAAAGCACCAACTGAATTTTCTGTTCCTGGTAATGGGATTGTAGTTGCCAAGCAACATCCAAGCAGAAGTGCATATGCAAGCAAACTTTATTGCTCCCACCAACATAGTAGATGTCTTTCAATAAATGTTGATATTTATTTCTGAAAGCAGCTGATGATGAGACAGGAACATGGGTGACATTGTAATGATGTTTCTGTGGGAAAAATGCACCTGTATGGTTTGCACTTTGGGCAAATCATTGCAAGCACAATGCCAGCCAACCCACAAGCATTCCTTCCAAATCTGACTGTAAGGGCACCTTGCATATTAGCCAAACCAACAATTCAGAACAGTCAAAAACCTAAAATCTAGAAAAATAATTTGTTACAGAGTACATTTTTTGGTTTCTGTTATTTTTCTTTAGCTAATACCAAAGGCAGAAATTAATAAATGTATTTCTAGTTAATTATTAGATTATTACACAAACCAACCTGCATATACGAACAGCTGTAATCTCTATGCCCCTTCAGTTATGGGCTGTACCTACCCGGCCACGCTCCGTCAAGGTAGTGAGCATCACGATGATGGCAGAGTTCTGCTCCCACACAGCCTGCCAGAAGTGTCTGCAGGTGTGTGGAAGGGGGCCCTGGCTTGCTACATACTTATTCACAATGCCAGCAGAAGGAATCTCCATCTGAAAAAGAAACACTAGATAAAACCAATGCCAAGGCTTCCCATAGTAGAAGAAGCAGGGAACAGGCTGATAATGCACATCTTGCATGTTGTACGCACGGTGTAGTTCATATGTTTCTCAGGCTAGTACGAGGTTTTGTAAAAATAACCCAAGAGGTGGAGAGCTGGAGCAAGTTCCAAATATTTGACAATTTAATTTTGTTCCATGACAAAATGATTTAGTGCAAGAGTCTGAAACTAAGTAATACTGCCACACTCACATCATTTCCAACGCAAAACAGAAATACTCAAGCTTGAGCGCTTATTTTGCCATTCAGTTTATTCAAGGATTCAAATATTTCTGTAGATGTGGAACATTTTAAGTCTGGAATGTGCCATAAAGATGTACTGCATCACTGTTTTTTTCAGCAGAAAAGAGAGTACTACTCTTGTTATTAATCAGTAACACAAGAAGCATACTGTACTTGCCCATTCAGCAGACAATGCATGGTATATTTTTTGTTCACCTGGTATCTTTCCACCTGAACATGGATTTAGTACTCAAAGCAGGTATGAATGGATTTTGTTATATCTTTTCATCACTGTCCTACCATTCAAACACATTATATGATGTTTGCATTAATTTCTCACAACTGCTTTTGACGGTTGAGCACATTTACATTACCTAAACAATTTTATCTGGAGCACAACAACATCCCCATTATTTTGCCAGTGAAGTCAATTCCAGGTTCTTTTTTATTTATATTTGAGTTATTAAAAATAATATTAGCAGTAGAAAGAAATCACTTTCTTGAAATAATGTTCTCTGTTGCTCAAACCAAGAGCAGTCATGTTTAACCACCCTGCTATCAGTCCACAAGCCAGATGTTATATTTATATATAAATGGAGATTTCTAAATCTCTACTCCTACTATCATCCTAGTCATATTTTCTTTTTATAAGAGAAGTAATTCATTGGGTTTACTCATAATAAGAGGTTTGCTGCTGCTTTAAGTCTGCACATAGATACCACCCAAATGAGAGATTAAAATCTGAAGGACTGCAGGCCTTTGAGCTTTATATTGAAGACCTGGCAGAAGGCTGCTTTAAAAAAGTGCGGAAATGCACAGCTTCACTATGTGACTTATAAACTTGTTCATCCCAAAATATCCACTGAAAAACAACTACTGATTATGTGGATCGTGCTGGGAAAAGTGCTCCAGGCATCAACCAACCAAATTAATTATGGGCAGAATTAATCACACTTCTAGGATTTAAATAGTCACATTCAAGGGTTCACTAAACACAAAAATATAGTATATCCCTTCATCCATCTTGTAATCATTTCATCCAATTCAGGGTTCACAAAGGAGCCAGAGGCTAACCCAACAAGCAATGGGTGTGAGGCGGGATACATCCTGGACAGTACACCAGTCCATTACAAGGCAACAGACTCACACCAGTGTCAAGTTTCCCAGATGCCAATTAACCTACCTGTATATCTTTGGACTGTGGGAGGAAACCGACACACCCAGAGAAAACCCACGTAAACACAGGGAAAAAACTCCACACGGATAGTGCCCCAGGAACTGAACCCAGGTCCCAAATGGTGAGAAGCAGCAATGCTAACTACTGTGACACCACAACATACAGTATATCCTTCCCTCTCAAACATAAAGGTATTTCAATAAGGTGTAGGGAAGTCACAGTGAGGAAGTCACATTGAATATTAGTAAACTTTTGAAAATAGTTTTTAGGTGTTTTACGAAAAGCCATACATTTATCTCTCCCTATCTGCTCTTCATGTAGATGTTTACCACCATCTTATAAACATTAAAACATCTCTTTTACCGTAAATGTCAGTTTTAGAGACACTTCTTCAGCAAATACTTAAGGCCAGCATAACTTTTAATTCAACATACAGACTATTAGAAATACTATTGTGCTATATATGGCAAAGTTATCTTTGCCTTCTAGTTTCTCTGAAATGTCCAACTTTTCCTGAAAACATTCTACACCACAGGTGTTTATCTCCCTGGTTTACAATGCACCCTTTACACACATCAAATCTGACAAAGGTAGGAAAGGTAATCTCTCATGGTAGAAAATGAAATGAAATGGTAGGTCTGAATACACAGAGTACTATAATATCATTATCCTCCTCCGCTCACATAAGAACATGGGGATGGGAACTCAAGCACATTCTCCATGGAAGAGAATATCTGCCACATTGAAGGCATAATTAGGAAGGAGAAATGTGTGAAACTTGCTATTATTGCAAACAAATTCAATGTTTCCCTGGGTACTGTGCAAAGTGTCCTCCATGGGCTGCTGGGAACACTTATAGATGTTCATAAAATCCATGCAGATGGGGAGCAGCTCCAAACAAACAAACTTCCAGCATTAAGAATAGGATGAGCCAAACCAAACTTCAAACCCCTGACCTAGCAGCTACTGTTTTCCCTCTCTTCAATCCCTTCAATCAACAAGGATTACAACACTACAACATTTAACTATTAGTTAAATCCAGCTACACTCTTTACAAATTTATATTTACACATTTATTGATCAGGCTTCTTAAGGAATAGGTCTCCAATTCCAATTCTCCAAACCTGGTCAAATACACTCCCATTCCAAATAGTCCTCTGATTCTAAATATTGGGAACACAGATGCTAAAGGTTGGAAGCACGTTGGATATAAATTATTATGGATAATTTAAGCAATAATTTGTCCAATTAAGAGAACTATAGAATTTGATGATTAAAGGTTACTCAGTTTTGTGTTGCAAATCTCTGAATTGTTTAATGTATCACAGCCTGGAAAATGGTTACTGTGATCATTTAAACCAGGATTGTTCTCAGCACAAGCAAAACAGTGGAGTGGCAATTACTTCTTATCTCTTGGGTCTTGGTTTCAGTCCAGACTGAGGCAGTCTGCACAACCTCTGTTTTCATATGGGTTCACAAATTCATGCTCTGAGTTTTCTCCTTACTTCCAAAAACATGTTTGAGAGTGTATCCCCCCTGTGAAAGGTAGTCTTAAGCTTCAAAGAGAAGCTCTAAGTTGCTGCAGTTGATAAACACATAACAGAACTATACCTCATCACAGTAATTATCATCTTCATTAACGGGAAGAATACAGCACTTACATTAACGTGATTGGCATTGATATAATCATCCTCCTCCCCCTCCAAAACCACCCTCGTGGTGTCATCTAAGGAGAAACAAAAATGAATGTACACAGAGAAAAGGATAATCTGTTTTGCTTTAAGATATAAGGTACAGAAGAGAAAATGAAGCTGACATTCAAAGCAATATTGTTACATCTTTGTTTGCCTAACAATGTGATATTATGGTTAATGGGACATTATTCTTTTCAACCAGCTAAAAAATAATTGGAGGATTAATGACAAGACATTTTTTTTACAGAAAATGAAAAAAAGAAAATAGAGTATTGATGAAATTCCCACAGCTCATACTTTCAAGTACTTTTTTAAAATTCAAGCGAACTTGTAACAATGCTACTCTGCAGCCATTAGTTATACGCAACCATAAATTCACATTGGTTATAATACTAGTAGAACTACAGTAGTAAGAACAAACTGATAGTAGTTGAGTACAGACAGTAAAACTTACATGGCAGCACATCTTTGTATCTGTTTTTTTCCATGTTCTGAGGTAATTTGGCACACAACATTGCCATCCCAGGCTTTTTTCTGTATAGTTGCTACAAAAAAAAACATTTAATTTATTCTTACATTATATACAACAGATATCGCCAGACAGATATTCATTCCCAAGTTTTTTCTTTATTCATGTAAAACAAAGCAGAGAAATGCTTCCCCATATAAGACACAAGCCTTCATTTCATTAAGTCTGTATGGCAGGAAAACGCTGCACAAGACATTGTCATCAATAGAACTATTTGTATTATCAGTACAGTACACAGGTAGTTTTCTGATATATTTGTGTTTTTCTTCCTGAAGAGATCTTCACTATTATCGTTACATTTCGATTGTTTCATTCAATTGTTCCAATACAACTGATCTGTATAAAACCATTTACAATAATTAAACTGCCAACATAAAACATATTAAAATATACTTTACAGTTGAATATCCTTGATCTGTCAAGATGGCTTTAGAACATCAACATACTTTCATTATGATGGAGGTCACAGTCCACTAATCAGACCAATATAATCTATCCTCTGTTTGTCCGTGTCCTATTATTCAGACTGACAACCAACATTTTTCTACACTCCCATCTGCAATATGATCAATAACCTACTCAAAACATCTGATACTTCATAAAACTGGAAGTAAATGCTTCTGCATCTGTCTTTATTGCAGTTCATATCTGCCGCTTAACAGACTACCACTGCAATTTGAGATGCATATTTGATCAACAAAAAACAATTTGGGTGAGAAGAGATTCTGGCTAAAGACAAACTCTTCGTCTTGCTCCTGTCACCTCAAACTGAATCAGCAGTGTCCCACTCTGCAGACCCCTCTTCAGCTGCTCCATTGACTCCTCCAGGGTTTCCCCGTAATGTGTGCAGGGGGGCAAGATGGGGTCTCCCGGCAAAGAGCAATGGTCATCATCTTCTGGTCGTGGCACCACGTGCAGACTGACCACTGCAAACCAGAGACGAGCAAGAGAGTTGTATGACTAACATACCCTTCCTCAGCGCGAGCCGCTTCACTTCTGCTTCCAGCATCAAGCTGTCCATAATCTTTACGTTTTACTACTCATCTGTAGCATTCAGCTCCAGCTGCTTACCGAAAAATGACTGTTAGAGCAGTCTATCAATCTGATTACATGGTTATGAGAAAATATTTCTCAAGGATTTGGTGTCAAGTGTAAAGTGCTTAAACAAAACATTGAGTTTTCACATACTTCATCTGTCTGCTGATTTAACATATACTGTATGACAGATGTAGTCAGAGTGCCAATTCAAGAGATCAGATGTTGAAACTTGTGAAAAATAAATATAACAATTCTCCATTTCTTTTCCTCAGTCATATCATTATTGCTCTGTTCTCACATTAATCATGACAATTGCAAAGTATTGAAAACACTTAAAGGTGATAATGTGCTATGAGCCATTATATTTCCTAGGCAGTTGCATTCCAGTGGAATTGCTTACCTTTGCGCCTGACCAGTAGTGCAAGCTCTTTGGTGTGTGACTCTCGGCTGGCTTTGATGAACATCACTACTTGGTCGTGGGTGTGCTCAGAAATATCTCGGCCATTAATCAGGACAATCTGATCTCCTTCTAGAAGCTTGGGGACACACTTACCAGCCTGTAACACAAAAATACAAAATATTGCTGAGAAGGAATAAATTACTTCATTAACTGTCCATACACATTAACAAGTCTGCCTGACCAATGTTGTATATTACCAGTTCAAAATAACACAGCACATCAGAAGATATATCTGAATGTCTTGCCTTAGGAACCATCTCATGTTCACTATGTCACTGCTTTGCTGCTGGCCTAGGTAATTGTCAGCCTCCAGTGATTTGATTTTATATTTTGACTGAGAGAAACTGATCCGCTTGCATCCTGTGGACATACTGTACAACAAAAAAGCTTTTTCAAGGCAAAAAAAGAGGAGGAAATAAACTCTCCTTTAACTTGACTTGGTTTAAAACACTTAACTGGTCTAATATAAGTAGATACTTTTGTCTGTTAGGAGTACAAGTACTTAATATATTCATGAAACAGGAACCATAGGTTTGAATTATGATATGATTCAAATCATGAGAAGAGATTCTAGTACTTAGGTATTGGGCAATAGGAAAGGCATCTAGCGAACAAAAAAGTCACCATTAAGAGGTCGGAATGCAAGTTGTGATTGGCGGTTGATGTTAAACTTAGTCCTCTCATAGAGCAGTTATTCCTATTCCTCTTGTGCATAAAGCATCGATAATTTAATTAATGAAATATGAATGATGGCATTTTTGAACTTTTTAAAACAACCACAAATTTATAAATTACTACCACTTTAGGAATTTGTTCTTGTGATAATAAAATTGCCACTGAATTTCCACCGCATTTCTGTAATACCGCATTAACTACATGTGGAATGCAGCCAAGATAGAATGTGAACCTGAAGCTAGGACAAGGTGTGAAACGCAATTAAAAGGCTAAAAAAGAAATGATCATTTAAATGCCATTAAAACTGAATTTTTGTGTAACCTTCTGGTTAATCAGGAACCAACAGTGCACGGACACTCTGTGCTGTTTCTGTTCTGTCAGCAAACTGCTTTGCTAGGCTGCACCAACTGGAATGGAAAGATTACATGTATTTTTTCCATTGTAAACATTTTAACTAGGATTTTGGCTTAATGTTCAGTCCATTCACAAAAAAATCATTTGCCTGTTTCAGTGGTGCAAGTCCATCTTAATTGGTTGGACAGAATCAAATTTCACTTTTGCATTTTATTGTTTTGATTGCTACAGTTTATTACTATTTCAGCTGCTCTTACCGGTGAGTCTGCACTGACCCGTGAGATCACCAGAGGCATCTTCTGGTCCACTCCTCCCTGGGACATGCAGAACAGAATTGAGAGTTTATACTGTATGCCTGATGCAATTATTAAGAATATGCAAATATTAAGATAATGCAGACACAAGAACTGGGACACATGGTGCACAGACATGACTGTCTAATTTACCAAGCTACAGTATATACAGTAAATACAATATATAGAAGGTTCTATAGATTACATCAAATTTCTTTACAAAAGATTCTAAAAATATTACACTGTAATCTAAAAAGCACTGCAAAGAGCTAAGTGATATTTAACATAAATAAATTAAGTCCAGAAAACATGCAGGTCAGATTTATCAGATTTATTCATACCCCATGTGTTTAGTATTTTGTAAATCTTCCTTTGGCAGGGATTACACTGATGCCTCATGTTGTGTGCTAGGTGGTTCTGGCATTTCTGAGAGAGGATTTCTAACCATACCTCTAGGCAGAATTCCGGTATAAAGTCTGAGGGATATAGTGTCCATTTCTGAACTGTCTTTTTGAGTTCAAATCACAAATATGTGACTGGATTGAGGTCTGAGAATATTAGTTTGCTTTAATTATTTCTATATTGGTGTGGATGGATGCTTTGGATTAATGTCATCTTGAATGTCTACCTTGGCCAAACTTGAACTTCTTGGCAGAGGGAACCAGGTGTTTGGCCAAAATGTCCAGAAACTAGAAGTAATTCTTTTGCATTATTCTTCTGTGTGTTCATCATCGTTGCTGTTTGCCAGCTTTTAAGTGTCAAAACCTAGCTGTTGTTTCATCCTGCTACCTTTGGCTACTGATTTCTGCCTTAACTTGAAACCTTCTCGTATTATCGATTTTTCTGCAAAGTGTTCATCTCCACCATTCCCTTCACAGTCGTGTACAACAGCCAACTTCTTCTCTTTATGCCTATGTGTTTGTTATTCATTCTTTGCAGTTTATGACAGCATTTTTGTCACCAATTCATAGAGTATTTATGGCATGTCCATTACTTTGGTACCAATACTTATGCCAGTCCCCTGCACAGTTGTCTCATTTTTATCATTATCTACATTTGTTTGGCAACCTTTGATTTGATATCTTCTTGTTAATTCCTATTACTTGCAATCTGTCCTTCTGAGTATGTGGCACTCTTTACTTGCTCTAGGTTATCTCTTTTTAGCTTTATTTTCACCCTGTCTTCTCTGTCCTTGCTCTTAGCCATGATTTTAGTTTTGTAGGTATTCACAATCAGCCTTAATGTCTTATGTACAGTGCCCTCCAGAATTACTGGCACCCTTGGTCATATGATGATAAAACTGCCACTAAATTTCCACTGCATTTCTGTATCACCGCATTAACCACATCCAGATAGCCAATACTAGGTCGCGGCTGGATCTGCCAGCAGGACAATGATCCAAAGCATACCTTCAAATCCACACAGAGATGGTTCACTGACCACAGAATCAAGCTTCTGCAGTGGCCATCCCAGTCCCCTGACCTAAACCCCATTGAAAACATGTAGGGTGAGCTGAAGAGGAGAGTCCACAAGCGAGGACCAAGGACTTTTGTAAGGAGGAATGGTCTCAAATACCTTTATACAGTGGTGTGAAAAAATGTTTGCCCCCTTCCTGATTTCTTCTTTTTTTGCGTGTTTGTCACACTGAATTGTTTCAGATCATCAAACAAATTGAAATATTAGACAAAGATAACACAAGTAAACACAAAATGCAGTTTTTAAATGAAGGTTTTTATTATTAAGGGAAAATAAAAATCCAAACCCACATGGCCCTGTGTGAAAACGTGATTGCCCCCTAAACTTAATAACTGGTTGGGCCACCCTTAGCAGCAACAACTGCAATCAAGTGTTTGCGATAACTGGCAATGAGTTTTTTACAGCGCTGTGGAGGAATTTTGGCTCACTCATCTTTGCAGAATTGCTGTAATTCAGCCACATTGGAGGGTTTTCGAGCCTTAACCACTTTTTTAAGGTCATGCCACAACATCTCAATCGGATTCAGGTCAGGACTTTAACTAGGCCACTCCAAAGTCTTCATTTTGTTTTTCTTAAGCCATTCAGAGGTGGACTTGCTGGTGTGTTTTGGATCATTGTCCATAGGGTTTTTGAGCCTTAACCGCTTTTTTAAGGTCATGCCACAACATCTCAATTGGATTCAGGTCAGGACTTTAACTAGGCCACTCCAAAGTCTTCATTTTGTTTTTCTTAAGCCATTCAGAGGTGGACTTGCTGGTGTGTTTTGGATCATTGTCCTGCTGCAGAACCCAAGTGCGCTTCAGCTTGAGGTCACGAACAGATGGCCGGACATTCTCCTTCAGGATTTTTTGGTAGACAGCAGAATTCATGGTTCCATTTACCACAGCAAGTCTTTCAGGTTCTGAAGCAGCAAAATAGCCCCATTCCATCACACTACCACCACCATATTCTACTGTTGGTATGATGTTCCTTTTCTGAAATGCTGTGTTACTTTTACGCCAGATGTAATGGGACACACACCTTCCAAAAAGTTCAACTTTTGTCTCGTCAGTCCACAGAGTATTTTCCCAAAAGTCTTGGGGATTATCAAGATGTTTTCTGGCAAAACTGAGACAAGCCTTTATGTTCTTTTTGCTCAGCAGTGGTTTTCGTCTTGGAACTCTGCCATGCAGGCCATTTTTGCCCAGTCTCTTTCTTATGGTGGAGTCATGAACACTGACCTTAACTGAGGCAAGTGAAGCCTGCAGTTCTTGGGATGTTGTTGTGGGGTTTTTTGTGACCTCTTGGATGAGTTGTCGCTGCGCTCTTGGGGTAATTTTGGTTGGCCGGCCAGTCCTTGGGAAGGTTCACCACTGTTCCATGTGTTCGCCATTTGTGGATAATGGCTCTCACTGTGGTTCGCTGGAGTCCCAAAGCTTTAGAAATGGCTTTATAACCTTTTCCAGACTGATAAATCTCAATTACTCTGTTTCTCATTTGTTCCTGAATTTCTTTGGATCGCAGCATGATGTCTAGATTTTGAGGAACTTTTGGTCTACTTCACTTTGTCAGGCAGGTCCTATTTAAGTGATTTCTTGATTGAGAACAGGTATGGCAGTAATCAGGCCTGGGTGTGGCTAGAGAAATTGAACTCAGCTTTCCAAAGATGTGATAAACCACAGTTGATTTATGTTTAAACAGGGGGGGGGCAATCACTTTTTTACACAGGGCCATGTAGGTGTGGATTTTTCTTTTCCCCTTAATAATAAAAACCTTCATTTAAAAACTGCATTTTGTGTTTACTTGTGTTATCTTTGTCTAATATTTCAATTTGTTTGATGATCTGAAACATTTCAGTGTGACAAACATGCAAAAAAATAAGAAATCAGGAAGGGGGCAAACACTTTTTCACACCACTGTATGTGTTCTCCCACCTCATCCAGCATTATAAGAGAAGACTCAATGCTGTTATTTTGGCAAAGGGAGGGTGCACAAAGTACTACTGTAAATGCAAGGGTGCCAATAATTGTGACACGTGTTTTTGAGAAAAAATATTTATTTTTTCTTTGAATAATTGAACCTCACTAAAAGGCTAGATTTCTTTCATATTTTCAGTGTTAGGTCAAGCTGATGAACAACAAAGACATTTTTTCATAGCCTGTTTTGCTCATTTTTACCAAGGGTACCAATAATGCTGGAGGGCACTGTATGTCACACATTCACTTAATTTGTGAGCTTTTGCAGCTTGTTGCTACAATTTCAATTTTCAGCAGTTAAACCACTGTTAGATTCACATTGTTTAGCTTCTCTCTACCACAGTTAACGTTCTTAACGTTCTTACCTCAATTCTGTCTTGCCTCCAGTATAATGATACAATGGTTGATAGCACACAATCCTGCATATTCTACTACAGTATAACATTCTTAGAACTGACTTTTTAAGGAAGACACATTATCTAGTCACTAACTCATTCTGTACCATGAGTGCCATGATGTTTTTCTTGCCATTTCATTGGGTGTATGAATAAACATTGGAGGTACTGTATACACAAAGACGATAAGAATTTTAAACTCACTTTTACATTAAATCCAAACCTGCCCTCTTCATCAGGGGTTATCCGAATCAACAGAAGGTCACCATCTACCATCTCATTCTAGGGAAAAAGAGATAGTAGTTTGTTGTACACAAAAGTAAAATGCAGCTAATATAAAACACAGACCAACCACAGAATCAGGCAGTGTTGATTTGTACACTATAAGAACAAGTTTTTTCTTTTTTGCTAACACTGTTATAATAAAATAAAATTAAGTTCCCTCAGATATAGACAGATAATGTATTCCTTGAAAATCTTTTTTTTTTAATCTGGGTGAATTATCTGAAGATTTAGCCCTTCTGCACAGATCTCTGAATTATAGCCCCAAACATTAAGAACACAATAAAAGCCCATGAAGCTTGTACCACAGTAATAGAACTAATGTATGCACCCAAGCCAGTAAAATATCTGCATTTCGTTATAAGCGACATTAAACAAGAGAACCTATATAGTCTGCTAATGACTGCTGGCTTAGAAATCGTGTTCTGCATCATGATCCCAGTGAGCCAGGTGTTGTAATAAAATACATGTCATTTGTGTTAATATTATTATAAATTAAGTCCCATTACATTACAATGTTTTTGGGCAGGTGATGAGTTTTACATGGTACTACAAGCTCTGTCACATCTTTGTAGAAGACTGGCAGCAGTATAGGAATGTTACATTAATATAGCAGTAATATCAGAGTGCTGCATTCCTATAGCAGCATACAAAAAGAAACTTGTATCTTGGTGTGAATGGCAGCAATACTCGGGACAGGTCAGCACTACTCTGGGATTACCAGCCCTGTACAATTCTATACAGATCCAAAGGGAAAGAGATAAAGACATTTTTCATACGCCATGACTGAAAGATACCTGTCCCCTAAGAAATAATAAGGAAAGACCAAAGCAGCTTATCAAGTGCCTGCTTAAGGGAACTAGCTCTGCTCCTGCTGCCATAGTTGAAAATGGGGCCAAAGGAACAGTGAGGTCAGTGGAGTCTGTGCTTCCCAGTGACATCGCACATGACAAGGACACCACACAATACAAACATACACAGGCCTGACATTTCAGGGAAGGAGCTGCAACATTGCCTGGGACAGCAAAGAAATCCTGAATAACTGCAAAGCTTTCAATGTTCTGCAGGGCTGCATACTTCACCCACCCATCACTTGAGCAATGAAAGCCATTTCCAGTCAACTCTGCGGCACTATTTCCAGCTGAGCAAGGCAATGTACTATAAAGACCCTTTTCAGACTGACCTGCCTATACTACTAATGCACTTGCAATGTGAAAGAGGATTTATCTAACAAGTCTAACAATAAAATTGGAAGGGCATGAATAACTGTCTGCCTCTAGTGTTAGGCAGCAGTCCCTAGCACCCTCTTCAGTGTAAATTATCTTTTAATAATGACTACATTGCCTCAATGTGTGTTAACCTGATACAATTTTCCAGGAAACAATGCTTAAATGGCCGCAAAGCTTATGAATGTGAAGGTAACCAGCAAATGCAAAACATTTAAGCTCTAGTTAACCTTTTAACTGCCATGCAGGATAAAAAAAATACGAAAGTTAAATCAATAGTTTTACAATTGCGTCTGCGTAGAAAAGCCGTGGCTAATCCGTCATGCAGTAGGTAATAGCAGCTAACATTGACTCAAGCTTGTGAACTTGTGAATTTGGAAGGTACATGCAAATGGGAGCCAGGGGCTGCTTAGCAAGCCTTCTGAACTTCACCTTCATTTAAAGAATCTTAATTAACTTTTCATCAAACAGCTCATCAAAGATTTATCAAAAAGGGTAACATTGACTCCTCCCTTATCAACTAAACAAAGGGCCTGTCTACACTGGATCAAGATTGCCACATTCAGGAGAGCAGCATTGTCAGATTGCTTCATGTGAGAAGGTCCTAATGAATGGATATGAAAGGAGCAGGTTCTGGCTGTAATGGAACAAAAGCAAGCAAGGCTTCTCTAATTAAAACACTACTGTACTGAGCACCACTCCAAACTCATACTCTTATTGACTACACCTGGATACACATAGGTACAGTACAAAAATGTGAACATCCCACATTCCAAACAATTATCATATGACACAATTAACAATCTATTTCTAAAAGGAAAGTCCATGTCTAGTAACCCCACCATTATTACAACCCCTCAGTTTCATCTTTCAGTAGTAATCTGTCACATAATGTTGAGATGGTTCTACACGTTTTCTTAATGTTCTTGAACTTGTAAATTACTGTAAGTTTCAGGTTATGCTGATTTTATATGGTCTATTAAAATCATAGAGCTTATTTCTTAAAACTGACTACTTAATTGCATTTTATTTAAGACTAGATAATGATTTTGTGATTTGCTTGAAAGACGTGAGAGGTGGAATTGGAGTTTTGTAAAATAAAAAATAAGCTTCTAAAAACTCCTTATCTAACTCATATTTAAAGCATTTTTTTTTCTTTTTTAGTAGGTGGTTCTTCTAAAATTTGCAGCAGTATATAATGAATACACAAGGCTTAAAATATAGAACTGACTTTTCTTTAAGAAAGGAAGCCTGTTTTATTTTTCTCTCCTGAGTCACCGATGGGAAGACACAAAACCACAAAGAAACAGAAATTATATTAAACTGTGGGCTTTTCTGACCTTGTCACAGTAGTACTGAGAGTCTGGGTCAGTGCTGCTGCCTCTGGTCACATTATCATAACTCTCCAGGAACTGTGAGTCCAACCCATCCAAGGGGTGTGAGCCAGACAGCCGATGTGTAGTTGTGACTTGCGTCTCCTCAATGCTGGGGGAAGACTGAAGCGAATGATTCTTGGGCGCTTCAAGTGATACGGTTGGTGCTTCACTGTTCTCCAGGAGTTTCCTTTTTAACACAACAAAGAAAGGCATACATTTTTCTTCCATAAGCTAGACTGCTTACAGTAGCGCTACCATAAGATCTATATCAGTTACATCTCATTTTGAAGAGACACAAACTGATCTGCGAGTCAGATGTGTCTGTGAATTCATTTGTGTGGTTTTGTTCACTTATTCAGACTAGATAACTCAAACATTTCATAAGAACGCGAGAACGTCTGAATGGTTTCTTTTCCTTTGTGACTTGCATAAAGGACAGGAAGTAAATATGAAAATCTTGATTATTTGATTGCTTGAAGCTTATTGATTTAAGGATCTCACACAGCCTCTTCTTAAATGAAAAAAGGAATGGGCTTTAAAAATGAAGATAAACTTTCTTCCAGACGTTTGAAGTCTTTGTGTTGTATTATTACTATTGTGTAGTAGTAAACGTAAAAAGTAGTAGCGATGCTAGGAGTATTTATTGCATTTGTATAGCAATTTTGATCTTGAAGGTTCCCAAAAGGGAGACACTTTACCACAGAGGTGCAGCATCCACCTGGCTGATACACAGCAGCTATTATGTGGCCTAAGAGCTACTGAATAGGAGGTCAGGTAGAAAACTGAGAAATCACTTCAGCTCCTAAATTAAAGAGGAATAGTGGGGAGAGCAGATTATGCAAAACACGGCCAGAATTTAGTCTGGGCAGTGGTGTGAACACCCACATTCCTACATATGGTACCATGGATTCTTTAACCACGAGGAAGTCAGTAATGTGGTTGAATGTTATATCCAAAAGAACACACCTTTTATAATGCAAAGTCCTTTGGTCACTATAATGGGGTATCGGCTGAACAGCTCAACAGGACCAGAGGGAATAGTGCCACCTAGTGGTCCACCAACAACTTGGAGCAGAATGGACGAGGCCCAGCCATGCTTAGTTTCTGAGACCTAACAAGAACAGGCTGCAAGGTGCTAAAACCGCTCTCTGCTGTCAAAATAGTGGCTTACTTTAAGACTTACTGTAAAAGAACCTTCTTTTAATTACTACTTCAGCCATTGGGCCTGTGCGTCATTGATTTATTTCTCACAATGCACAGCACTGTCTGAAACACTTGTTTTTTTGTACTTAGTAAAAGTAAAACCCTTAAGATGCATTTACTTCAATCACTTATGCAATGTAAATCTTTTAGTGAATATATTATTTGGAAAAGAACAAGGTAAGAAACGTATAAGCATTTTAATTTCCACTTTATCACCTGTAGAAGTACCTAATAATGTAAAAACTTACTTTGGCAATTCTGATTCAGATGACCTGTGGAAAAAAAAACAACAAAGCTATTACAAAGCTATTATAAATGTTATAGAAAACGGACATTGCGTTCAGTCTTTTATCCTGCCTTGTAGAGAAATCCAGAACTTAAAATACAAAGCATTCCAAAGATTATTTTAAATAAAAGAGACAAAATCAGAATGAACTACTGTACACCTGGAACCAAGAACCAGCGGCACTCATTTTGTTCAGCAATTCCATAGTCTATAAAAAGATATTCTCAACATCATGTTATACTATACTATCATACTGTCTCATCTCTGCAATATTTCTGTCTGCACCACAGGCCATGACAGTTACAGAGCAGTATGTCTTGAATGAGGGGAGAAAACAACAACACAATCCTGGTTACATACAAAAGTTAATGATTGAGAATAAACCATTCAGTTAAAATCACTCAATTACAACACTTTGCCATTTTGAAGCACTCAGTGCTTGGAATACTTCCAAATTTCTAAAATGCCATTGTTTCACACACAGAAAACATCAAATATTGCAACCTCATTTAAGCACTTACTAATGTATAATAGAAAAAAATCTGAAAAATGAGATGGAAAAAGATTCAGTATACAGTATACCAAAACTCATCTTAAGTAATAAATTCATTAACGTGCAAGTACCGGAGCTGACATGTAAGCGAATGGGCTTTAGTTTCAGAAATTTGGTTTGATCATGATCTGAAATTTAATCATAAATTTAATTTAAAAAATCTATTTCTCATTGTCAGTTTAAGAAAAAAGCCAAAACTGATTAACAATATAAAAAGTACTTGAGCTCTTCCATATAAAATAGTATTATTGCATAAACTCAGGGGATATACAAGGTAACAACCTCACTACTTAAAATAGTTCTTCAAATGCTATTCCAATCAGACAATCAAAGATACTTTCTAAAATCCTGCAGTTTCACCTGCTCATTGGGGGAGAAAATGAGTTGAAGCCTGTATCAATTTAACATTGATTTGAGAAAAGATTTAATGCACCTGCTATCCTGATAAATCCATTATCGCCATTCTGGCTCTGACAACCTTTCTCAAGCTGTAGTCTTGTCTCATAGTCAGCAGGTAACTAGATAATATTCTATTCTGAAACTGAGGGGTGGGCTCTGTATGTATTGCAATACTTACATTTAAATCAGCAGTTTAATGCAAGCTTAGTAAAAGTGCAAGAAAATCACAAAAGGGACTCAAAAGACATTCACATTGCATGAAATTATACTACTAAAGCAAATGAAAACTTACACCTTGAGAACAGTTTTATTTATGGAAGGTGAATCTTGAAAAACAGTCTTTAAATGAGCATCCACATTGAATAATTTTAGACAAATGCAAAAGAAGAGTAGCATGAGTATGAGGAGTAATTATGGAATATTTAGTAATAAATATTGTAGGACATAAGGCCTTGAGCTTCATCACAAGCAGAACACAAGGGCTGCTACTGGTCAAGTGGGCAACCTGCTCTCATACAGTAAATTAGTAAAGAATGTGCTCACAATTTGCCCAAGAATAATGTACTATCTGATAAGAACTACATGATAAAAATACAATGAAATAAAGCACTAAGACAAGAACAGGTATTTTAAATCACTGAAAACAAAAAAAGACCCATCACTGTTAAAACTAGAAAGTACAGCTCGACTCTTTACCAAGGAGGATATTCAACAAGACAGATAAGCCATATCAGCTTTCACTTTACATTATTTCAACCTGAAATTATTTCACTTCACTACAATTTAGTGCAGTACTGCTGTGTTGTGCATGAGCGTCAAGCTGGAGGCTGTATTTAAAGACTTACCACAGAATCCAATGAACTTCATCTCCCAGCAATAGACCTCCCGTTGTTAAAGAAAGTAAGCTTGCTGTATCTTCTTGCATGCTCCAGTAGGCACGCCACACACAGCTTTGCACCCCTCAACCAACCAGGAAAAGGGCACAGAGCTGGTATTGTGCTCAAGTTACAGTACCAAGGGATTTACAATTATATCTGATTAGAAGGCTAAAGCTGCTTGCCTTGGAATCTCTCCCAGACCCCTCTTAAGATAATGTGAAAAAAGGAAGAAACATCACAAAACAGAAAAAGCTCCAAACACACTTGAACCTAGCTCTTTTCATCAAAGCCTTCCACAGGATCACAGTTAGCCGTAAATTGAACGGAACAATAACATTAGCCACGCAATAAGGGTACAACAGGAGAAACAACCGGGTAAATGCTTTTACACGGCTCCCCCCCTTCCCCCAACTCAGGTCTGGAGGAAACAGCTGCAACGCCACTGGAACAAAAGAAAAGGAAAAAAAGATCTGGTTGCAGAGCTGACACAGAAAAATAGACAAGGGCTTCAATCGCCACAGACAAAGACTACAACCACCGCCTGCAAAGAAACATTAATGAAGCTCCGTCAGCTATTTGTACGCAGTAAGGCTCATTGACGGCTATCATTCAGGGAACTCACGATTTATTAGGGGCGTTGTATTTCACTATACAGCTCATTAGCCTGTAGCAGGATTCTAGAAAAGCCATAACTGTTTCCTCTCGTCTATTAGAGGAATCCACTTGTTTCCTCAGACCTCCCTTCATTTCTGTTAAACAGTTTCACTCTTCTTGTATTCCTGCTTATTCACAAAGCCTGGGGGTAATTGTTATTTTAAAGTCCAGACATCTGGGGATATCAATGATTAATAAATGGCATTTACTGTAAGGCTGGCTTCCTATGTGACTAAGGGCTTCCATATCAGTCGATGCACAGTCAGCATCCCGTAAGGAGGAAGCTGTTCTGAAATTGAGATCTATAAAAAGACAGTTTGTTATTTATTCATGCGCTTCCCTCAATTGTTTTAAGATGTGCTGCAAAGTGTTTTACAATGTCGTAATCAGCCTACTGGCATGGCTCAGGGTAGGCCTCAATCAAAATGAAGTGTTAATGGCTTCAGTAAAGTTATCACTTTTTGAAACTGGCTGCTGCAGGCACACATACCGATATCTAAATATACATGCAAGCATAAAGCACCCTGGAGTGTACATTATCTTTTTAAATAGATTAAAAGCCTTAAGACTTTCAAAATCATATGTTTAAAAATACGATTTGTAAAGAACTGGGACATATATTTCAAAATGGATGATATATGAAATTATTCCTATCCCCGCTATTTTATAAACTCACCTTTCTTCATCTGATATCACAAGTGCTCTAAGAGACTTTAATGAAAAACGGAAACAGATTTTTGGGGTACTTGCTTGAGTTCAGGACGGCCTCTATGATCAAGGTTTGGTGCTTAGGTCACAAGTTGAATATGACTGGAATTCCCCAAATGGGGGTACATGGTGGTGGGATAAGTGGGCCAGGACGTTCTGGGCTCAGAAAACACAGTACCTTCCCAAACCCTGTGGCGTCCAAAACCAGATATCTAGATTTGCAGTGCTGTTGGTGAGGGATGCCCCTCTCCTTCAATTGGTACTGAGCCTCCAGTACAGCACAGGGCAGAGCTGCCTGCTATAAAAGATGAGCTGCTCCAAAGTGAGCGGGTCAGAGGAGTCTGCCTGCACTTCCTCATTCTCCCGTGTGCGGTTATGGGGTTTGCAGTTGCAAGCCTGGACATGAAAAACTCACAACCAGCGACTCCAAATCAGGCAGGTATAACAAAAGAAAGAACAGATTATTCTTGATTCATTTGATTACCGAGTCTGATATCAACATCTGAGATTGATGCAGTTATTGTACTGTTAACCTATTGTAAATCTCTATTTTCCCATCTAGTCATTTTAGAACTGCTTTATCCAGTACAGTGACATGGGGAAAGCTTAAATCAATCATGGTGACCAATGGATGCTAGGCAAGACACACCCAGGGCAAGATGCCACTCTATAACAGGGCACACACACACACACAAATATATACACACTCACACCAAGGCAATTTTTCCCAGAAATCAACTAACTGACCAATACAATTGTTGCAGACATCCTCTTCATGAGGTTAACCTCATTCTTATGCTATCAGAATTTGCTTAAAATACCCAAAAGCCTGTCCTTGTGTGTGTATTAAAGCCCCAAACTACATTTGGGCAAAACTTTCCTATATCTCCTGCCTGGTAGCAAGGCAACTAGTCAATTGCCTTTGAACGTGAAATTGGTCAATTTCAGACATCACAGTCAAAACTGTCTTACACATTTTTATAACCATATCTAAAATTTTGGAGGTGGATTGGAAGTTGATAAGCTTTTACTTTCAAAACTCTGAAAAGTCTAATAAAGCCTAGTTCCTAATCCTTTCCAAAACACTTAGAAAATATACAGAAACATTACGGACACAAAGAAATTGGTGCAAGTGGCAAAGAAAACCCAGAACACCATCATGTAGATCATGAAGGAAAAAATGAAATGCACTCTTGTAGTTCTTTGTTGACATAATACTGTGTGACTGGCTGTCATGCACACAAACAGAAAGTGTCACTACCCACATAAGGACTTCCAAAGTATAATGTATAATCAATGACACCATTGTGGTGACAGATGACTCACAGTTTGAACTGTTTGGTAATAATCAAAAACAGTTTGAGGGAGGACTGGGAGGCGTTATCACAGCCCATGAAAAACAGCTACAGTAAATAATACAGTGGATTAATATGAGCATCTTTGCCAAGGGTAGTGAAGATTTCTGAAAATAAATCAATGGTACACTGACTGCCACAATGAACCCATCGGAGAGCAGTAGTGCTAGAGCTGCAGACTCCAGAAAAAAGGGTTGTAGGGACAGATCTGGGTGGGACACCACTGCCATCCCTTGAATCTCATTTAAAATGACAACATGGTGAGATTTTCATGAAGCAAGGCACTCAATGAAACAAACTGAGTTAAAAGAGCATCCATTTAAATGAAATGAGTGTTAACTCAAAGGGGTATCAAAATCCACACTGAACAGGATTTTGCAGTCAGAATCATGACCAGGTCACATGCAAAGCGATCACATTACTCCCATCTTGGAGTGTAGCCAGTTTATCCTTGCTGTCATATTCACATTAATTTAAATAGCTTTCTAGTTTCATAGTTGCTTTATCCCGTTGGCATGGGAACGCACTTCAGTACTGCTGTATTTGTAGCTCAATGGGGGCTCTTCTTCTTGCTTGCTTATTTTGAAAAATTCTAAGCACTGATTTCCATTGACATCTTCAAAAAAAGGTTTGCTCTTTTTAAAACACCTTATACCCCACCCATATGCTTTTATTGAGCTTCACCTTCAACAGAAGCACTGAACAGCTATCATGGTGTAGTGTAATCAGTTTTGTGAGTGAGTTTGACATTCGAGAATTGCTTCAACTTCAGGACTTGGTATTTGGCAAAACTTCTACTATTGTTCAATTTTCCATACGTCAATGTCATTCTACAATCACAAATATATTTTATGTGAATACAAGAGGGCTAACACACCAAATATGAATACATTTCACATAGTAATGTAACTTATTCATTCCTGTTGTACAGTATAATGCATTATATGACTTCATATGAATCTCTTTGCTGCAACTGTTCATTATTTGTGCCTCCAGCATGCATAACACCTGTGTGTAGATTCAGGTTTATTTCTAATATGGTCTACGTGAACAAATAAATGAAAGATTAACAGGTTTATATGGAAGCCCATTTCCGCCAGGGAGTAAAAAAAAACGTGATATGGTATCTCACATTTGCGACTTCGAAATAGCCCATATTTCATTGTCTGTCCTTTTGTTATTGTAACGCATTCGGGTTCTAGGGCTTGTGCCCTCGCCGCTCCCACCCTAGTTCGTGCCTCACTGCATTGGCTCGAACCCAGGTCTTGCCAGCTGAGCTAACTTGTCTGTCTGTCTTTCTGTCTGTTTAAGTGGTTTGAGTGGAGACCTGGATCAAAGTGTGCTGCCTTTACTCCTTCCGATCCAATTAATATATTCTTTGTCATTTTGAAACCTTTTCATTCTAATGCTGTGATATTAGGGAATACTTCTTAAATGCCCCTGTTTAAAAGAGTGGAGATTTCTGCACGAGTTCTAATGCAAACACAATGATTCAAACCTTGGCTGAATTACATTGCACTGTGACGTGTCATACCCCTAAAGATTCAGCATCAGTCAAATTGCACTGTGCACCTGCATTTTAAATGAGCTAAAAAGCGTTTTAGTTGTCAGTGGGCGTGATTAAAACCACTGCGAAGACCAGAGGGGCCTTGTTATCTTACTTCCTGCTGGTGCCGTGGTTCGGAGGGGCTTCTGTGTCGCTGTCCTTGCTTCCTAGAGTCCCCCTGTAGGTATAGAAGACATCCTCCGTTTCGGTGATGTAGCTCATCTCGCTGGCCAGGTTGTCCATGGAGGAGTGCCGTGGCTTCCTAATCTCGTGCCGCAGTCGAGGGCTTCTCCTGCAGGGATAGCCACGAGGAAAAGAGGCCTGTTATCCGCTATATCCAGTGGCTACACTCGGACAACCCAGGTAAGCTCAGCTTGTGAAGCCAAGACATGAACAGCTTCATGTTTGCATCACACTGAGGAGGCTCCAGCAATCCAGCTTGCCATCATGGAAACATTTAATAAAGTTTCATAGTATAGAAATATAACATGTTATTCATACAGCTACTCTTTCTTTCACTCCAAAACATCTACTGTTTAAGTATTTTACAAATTATTCACTCCCTTCCAATGACATGTCATTTTGTTGAATATTGAATAACAAATGATTTATACACATTTTTAAAATGTTGCATATGCTTCTGGAACAGCTACTTGCCACATCAAGTTCATAACTCCTATATTTCTGTTCACATGTTCATTTGAACAACCACCTTTTTTTCCCCAACAATCCTTAGTATTCAAAACTCGAATACTCAAACTGAAGATTTTTATGGGTGAAAAAAGTTAAATGTCTACAAAACCTGGAATGAAAATCACTTATCACTTATTAGGGTAATTATATGCATTTGCATAAACGTATTGTGCATTTGAGATAATTTAAGTTTGCCATAGCAAAGGTTTTAAATACTTAGGTATTGGATGTTGCATGTTTCATTTATTTCTTAAGGTAAATCTCCAAACGTTGGTGTAATTTTTTTCATATAGGCTCTTCATATATCATTAGGACGTTTTTTCACAGAACTGTATACTTTATACTCACAGTGGGTCATGGGTAATGCTGTGCTTCTTCAAAAACTGTTTATCTAATTAAGTCAAACCTTGAAATGATAGTAATGGTGCAATTTCATTATAGAGTTAATGCAATACAGTGATATAGAATTCTGCATTAACGTATGCCTCGGAACACGTTTCCTCATTTCAACCTGCAGTCTTAGGAACTGTTAGACCAATTGACATGAAACTTGGCAGATTTAATTTCATTAGACCCTGCATTCAACTCTTTTTAAGTCTATTGGTTAAAACCTGCTTGTCAAAATAAACTGTAGAAAGGGCTAATTGCACTTATCCAAATTGTTCAGCCATTGAAGTCATAATGTGGTAACAATCTTTTCCGTTTACCTGTTTACTTGTACAGTAGTTCACTCTGTTATACTGCTTGCAGTGTTCTAGTTAAGAAGCATTATAAACTGCATAATAAAATTGCAATAATACTACTACTACTATTAAGGCTGTCATTTTTGAATACTTGTGGACTGTATTTTAAGAAAGCTTCTTTTAAACTGTCCATAATCATGAAGATTGCTGCATATTCTTTGTGCTTCACTACTACAGAGTAATGAACTGAAGGCAGCCTTTTTAGAAAAATAACCATGTTTGACAGAACTAACCAGCTCCTTGCATTTGTCTCTCTGTATTGGCCTGAATTGCGAGAAGCATTAATGCTACTAATAATAAAGACATTTCCCAGTAATGTATTTAAATGGAACAGAACTGTGGAATTCCTGCCACCAGAATGCCTGAATAGCTCCTTGTGTGTGGCTCAGCTCTGGCATCTTACCAGTTTGGTGTCACTGGTGGGGAGCGTGATGGAAGGCTCTTGGTCTCCAGGTGCTCCATGGACAAGGATTTTCTCAACACTGGATTCCACACCATGCCTCCAATGACCTTCCGACAGAACTGGCTGTTGATGGATCTGGGGGAATTCAACCACAAAATGGATGAAACTGGGAAGGAAATATCCCTAAAGACACCTAAGGAAGAGAGTCAAAAGTGCAGAATACCCAGGCTTTTGATGTTTTCATGTAAGGATCTGAATACTCCTGAAGAGACTTTGCACTTGAAATCAATTACAGCTAGCAAGACAAGTGTTGCCACGCTGGCTTTCAAAAATAAGTCAGATAAATGTATTCACTGAACAGACTCAGATCCTTCTAGGAATATCACAATTTCCCTGTTCTTTCAAAGCAAAAAGGAGGGATTGCTACACATATGTCTGCAAAAACTACAGAAAAGACCAAAAGGAGTAAATATAAAAATTGTTTCAACCACACTCTGCAAAAATGCAGTACAGTATACCTTTTTGTACTGAACAACATAACTCTGTCCCTGTAATATAGGCATTTTTTTATTGCTGTAACAAAGTAACACTATTGTGCTCAAATTGTAACATACAAGGAACATGGCACAAAAACGCTGCTGTAAAGCAACAGCCTTTTCAATGCAAATGCATTGCACTAGAGTTGTGCACAAGAGGCATGTCACGTGCGCAGGTCAAGTGTGCAAGACTGGAGGGGAGATGTTGAAGACGAACACTGTGCTGGCCCAGAAAACAATTTAGAAACCATTTACAATAAAAGCACACTAATAGCAACAGTTTATATCTTCAAGATGACAGAAAGGAAAATGAACCACTCCCCACTACAGTCCCTACCATCATACACCACCCAAGGAAATTAAATAAGACGGAATCAATGGGCTTATATTTCTTAAAGCAAGGCTAAGATCTGAACTGCAGAGACCATGGTTAATTGGTGATTACTATGAAAAAGGAGGAATCATTTCTAAACATTAGCCATACCTTAAATCCACAAGCTTAATTTCTCTTAAGAAAACCATCTGACAACAAGAAAAAGTAATTACTGGATATTCTGAGCTACTCATTTATTGGTACACAGGAGTATAGATTTGTAATGAATACATGCTCTTGTCAAAGATAAATAAGACATAAATATGAACCTAAATGTGTTTTATTGGCATACCAAATGTGAATTAGTCAATTGCTATTAAGATTAGTCTCAAATTAGTGTTTTCCCTGGATATCTTTTAGGAAATTAATAATATTGTTAATGATGTGCTTTGTATATATTTATTTTACATTTATATAAAAATGCCTATCATCATTAACAATATATTAAATGTTATGCAGAGCAGTGCAATGTTTAAAGAAATTAAAATGTTTTAGATAGTATCATAAACTAATTACAAGTGCTAAGTGTTCCAGAATCCAAGAGTGAACTAATTAATGATTGAATTAGCAGATCTCACAAATTGTGTGCTAAATTCCCTTCTGTGCCTAGAGTACTGTTTTTTTTTTGTTTAGATCTCATCTAGGAAACAAACTTTAATCTTAAAAAGGAAAACAAATTGCTAGGGATGGGCTGATCTAATGTAGGACATGGAGAGCATGGTTTAGGTTATAGCTGCAAACAGAGAAGGGTTACTTTTTCTGTGTGTGATGTTTTTGCACTGCACATCACATTCCCAACCTACTCAGAAATAATCAGAGATTTTTGCAGCAGGCTTTCTAATGTCTATACTGTGCAGGCTACCTGCAAACAGTGGATCCTTCCACTTCCCCAAAGAGGGAAATTGAGTTGAGATTTATTGTGTACTTGTGAAGCAGCACATACTGTACAGTACAGTAAACTGAATCTTCCAAAGAAGTAGAAATACCAAAGGTGATAAAACTACACACCTTTAAGAGAAGATGACAAAATAAAAATATCACCTTTGCAACAGGCATCTACAGAAACATTACAAATCTTAAATCTGGTCTCTGCACAATAATTTATCACAAAATACAAACATTAAACATTTTGGTGGTGTTATTTCTGTATTTTGATATTTTTGCCATATCATTCCTCTGAAGCCTCAACACTACTCCAGATCCAATACAATATAGCTAAAAGTTATGTGGCTCAGGTTATGAAGACTAGTGCAAACAGACTTGGGGATGGAGAAGAAAAAAAACGTCTTTACATACCACAAAGTGCTACTTTGCCAGGCAGAAATATGAAAGCAGGTGACAAAAGAAGGAATGACTACAAGTTATTAAGAGATGTCTGGGAACAACTCTTATACCCCAGCATTTTTGACTGAAGCTACCTTTCTACCGGTAGAGCCACTCACTTGGCAGGGGCTTTGGAGCCGAGGGTCCAGTAGTTGGACAGCAGCTTTTTTTCCTGAGGTAGTGATTTCTTGGTCTGAAAAAAGGTGTGATGCTCCACGCAAGATTTCCACAGGTTTTTGCATGCTCTGTAGTTCAGCATGCTGAAGGCCACCGAGTAGTCTCGAGTCTCACCCTAACAATGCAAAAACATGTTTATTAAAAGACAGAATCTATCTACTTTATTTATGAACCCTCAAAAAATCTGTCTTAACCCACTCATGATCCTAAACCAATTGTGAGACATTTCAAGTAAAATATGAAGATATACCCCCATCTTATCTCCATCCATCCACCCATCTTTTAATCATCTTTTATTTTTAATAAAGCAACCATTGTCCATATGGTGAAGAGTAATGCTTGGTATTGTCTTTTCCAGTGTTCCAAAACATGGTTTCATATTAACAATGGTTTGCAGTGTCATTTAGTCGACAAAAGTCATGATGAAAATCTCATCATGAGCGATTTTGTTTTTCATTTTAGTTAATGAAGATGAAATGCTCATGAAAATAATCCACAGTGATGATGATGAAGATTAAATTGCTTTGTATTTTTTTCGTTTAAGTGAATTAGGACCAGACAAAATGACCTGTCTGACTAAAACTCATACTGAAATGAATTTGGTCACATGAAGTTCACAGTTTGTGCAATTACTTGTCCAAATTACTTTTTTCGCAGCACTGCAGGACAAGCAAACCAGGAAAAGTTATTGTAAAAAAATACTAAAGATAAACACAACGCGGCTACATTAACAGCTGAAATAGACAAAAAAAATTGAAGCACCATTATGAATCACAGTACGTAGACACGTTTGCATTAAAACAACAGTTTTATATACTGCAGCTAGTCAACAAATTAACTAGAAAACGAAGCTTTTACAGTTTGCGTATTAGGGAACTACTATTTTTTGTCTTGGGTAGAGATTAATGTGTAAATCGGTTGAACACGCCAGGCTCTTTTCTGCTTCGTTATTGCGCTCTGTGAGAAATGTGATTTGTTGTCTACATTTTATTTTCAAAATGTTAAAGTGAGTTTGTAAAATGCTTTTTGGGTACTTTACATTTCATAGCATGTAATAGCTACAGAATATAGAAAAGAATGTTCTTTAATTACATTTGTTTATTTATTATTGTTATTATTTTTAAGTTATTTATTAATTATGTTTGTTTAGATTGCTTTGAAACTTTGAAAAAAGTTGCTTTGAAAAAATAACTGAACAAAAATCATTATATAAAAATAAGGAATTATTATTAGCAGTGACAAACTAGATTTTCTTATTAGGAAAGATTCATATGATGTCTCTGGATAAGATTATTTATTATTAACCCTTTATTGCACAAATATTTCTTGTATTTGATATTTGACCTTTCTGGGGATCAGCACACTGTTTCACAATCTAAAAAGACTTGTTTTTTAACAGAATCTGATCAGATGTGTTAC
The DNA here is from genome assembly GCF_040954835.1 of Lepisosteus oculatus. NCBI lineage: Eukaryota > Metazoa > Chordata > Actinopteri > Semionotiformes > Lepisosteidae > Lepisosteus > Lepisosteus oculatus. Next base: position 23,756,349 of record NC_090705.1, read on the forward strand.
AAATTATCTGCTTGACTAAAATGTGACTAAAACTAATTCTGTTGGTAGTCAACTAAAATTAAGAGATTAAAGTCAGAATTTAGTTGACTAATTCATACTAAAAGTGGATGACTATACAGTGACTGATTAATAAGACACTTTAGTCAACTTGACTAACACTATGACAATCAAAAACTAGTGACTAAATTAACACTGCTGCAAACCCTAATGAAGGTGTGACTTGACAAAATACAATACTTTGAAAAAGAAATAGTGACTAAAGAAAATTCAGTTTTAAAAGTACTTAAAGCATTGCATTTTGCGCTAGAAATATAGGTTTCAGTCAAAAATCCTTCTCTTCGGTTTCATTTTATATTATGATCCTAACCCCCCTAGTGGCCTAAATCAGAAAATTCCTCAACTGAAGGAGTTACAGTTAAATGTTAAGGTGTACCTGTTAAGGTTTTCTTCACATTTTCTTTAAATATTTTTCATGATGGCTAAGGAGTAAAGTCCTGGAAAGGTGTTAATGGCCTTGAGCAGTAAAACATCAAAAACATACTACAACATGGCTCCTGTACTAGATTTAAAGCGCTTTGAGAAGCCACCTTTAAAGGCGCTATATAAAATAAAGTTTATTATTATTATTGTCCATGTCCGTTTGTCATTTGTGCCTATTTTTTTTCTCTAAAGTTACTGGGTGGAGTACGCATTCCAATACACTTGTTGTATATGGTAAATAAAGAAAATCTTACATCTTGAAGATAATCCTGTGAACTCCCAAATGGCTTAACCAAATGGTTTAAGATGAGCTTTATGACCCAGGCATCGTGGATTTGAGCTTGGGTCATACCACTTGCTTGCTGGGATTCCCCAAGTGGCAGCACTCAGCCATTAGTGCTAAACAGTGGTATTTCACAGGTAGGTGGAGGCAAGCTCTTCACTTTCAAAAAGTAGCTGAAAATATTTTAGCACCACCTAGCTCTTCGCATTTCTAAAATAGTTGAAATAATGTCTTGTGGTTGGCACTATAATAGTTTCACCTTTCATCTTCTTATACTGTGGGGGCTGGACAAATACTTTATTCTTATCCAGGGTCATTTAAAACCCTGGTTTGTCAGTACTGTAAATGTGCTTTAAGAAACAACTCACTGTACAATATACAAGTATCCCCTTTCTCACTGTTTTTATCATCCTGGATCACATACAGCGGCTATCAAAAGTACAGGTACTCACTTCCTTGAACTTTCTCAAAACAAGTGGTTTATTTTGTGGTAAAACAAGTGGTTTCTAGAATATGCATTATATGAATAAACTTACAACAAATAGAGTAAGAGTGTTTTTAATGCAGCATTGCACTACGGCAAGGTGTCCAGGCATCATGAGCTTGAACCAGCATCGCATCACTAGCTGACTGTGCCCAAGACTCGCCAAATGATGACAGTCAGCTGAGAGTGGGTGGGAATAGCTGGTCAGGGCTCTATAGGTTGTCAAAATCCACGTCCCAGGCACTTACAGGCAACAAGGGCACCCTACTGGTCCAATCAGCACTGAACCTCCAGCAAGGAGTTACAGTGGCTGAAAGTATTCACTCTCTCAGTCCTCTTCACATTTTATTGTGTTACAAAGTGGAATCATAATGTATTTAGCTTGGAGTTTGGCCACTGATCAACACAGAACTGTTTCAAAGTGCACACAACATTTTATAGATCCTACTAAATTAATTATGAGCATAATATAGAAAACAACTAATATGCATAAGTATTCACATCCTTTGAGTCAATACAGAGGCAATGTAGAAGCACCTTTGGCAGACATTACTATTTCTACAAAATTTGGCGAAATATACTTGTGATAGCTATACTGTAGCCTGTGACACATTAAAAGACCAGCGAGTCAAGGCAGGCAGGTCAGAGAAGTCTGCAAATACCTCATTCTTCTCCTCTTGTGAAATCGGAGGATTCGAAATCTGTCGGGTGTATTAAGAATTGAAAAAAAGGACTCAAAGTTTTAAAATAAAAGAGTCTCATTCTTATATCTTATTAATTTAAACTCACAATTAATTAAATATTAATTATTAGTGTATTACATGACTATATTTTACTGCTTCATATGCTGGATTTTGTAAAGTTCCAATTTCTTTTAAACCCGATGCCAGTGTGTTTAGTTTTTGAGTCAGTGCTCTGAGGCAAGCCTGCCCCCTCCATGATCACCACTGCACTGTCCCTGTTATAGAGCTCATCAAGAGCCCCAGCAAGGCCCATTCACAGGAGATATCAATCTGTTGCCAGCCACAGCATTTTTCCACCTTAAGTCAAGGCAACAGGAGGTAAGGTGAAGCCCACATAGCAGAAAATCAAAGGGATTTCACTTACGTGTTTCTGCCTTAACTGTACAAAGAACCTTTTCCTTTTAAAGGAAATTTTGATAATGTTGACCCTAGAAGAAAAAAAAGAAACAGGAAAACTTTGGTTACCAAGAAACAAAAGTAATAATGTTTAAAATGTAAAAAAATATGAAATTGTTCTTTGTAACCTTTCTAATATAATTAGGTGACATTTCGATAATCTGTTGTTTGACAGGCCGACAGGAAATGTTTAGGATTTGTGACCTATCAACTAACTGTGCTGCTCATTGTGTTATAATTCTCACTCTTAGTGTCACACTTTATGCAAATAGTAAGAGTTTGGGAAATATCTTGCTCAGTTCCTTTTTAAGATCAAGTCTCGGCTCCAGTTCCTTCGGCATCATGCAATTGAACAGATAAAAAAAAAACAAAGAGGAACAGTAGCTGGGAATGTATTCGAAAAGAGCTAGAAGAGAAAACAGGAACTCATGCCAACCCTGTTAGAACCAATCCCCTCCCAGTTCCAATCACTTGAAGTCTGGACAATTGGCATGACTGAATCATCATGGAATCCCTGCCAGCTTGAGGGCCAAGGCTAATGATTTTCTGTGCTTTAACAGAGGAACAACAAAGGCTTTACAGGAAAATAAAAGAAACAAATAGCAGAAAAGACCTGATGCATATCTAGGAAAAACCCTGCCAAGGGTTTGATTGCCAAGAAATTACCAATTGGAAAAATCCCAGTGTAACTACACACACGTCATACTTGACTGAGCAGTACGAGAGTCAGTCACTTGTAGAGCTCATGTAAAGGGAATGACAGCAGTAAGATTTTTTTTAGGATCAATTTAGAACCTGCAATTTTTTTTTCAATTCAATTCAGAAAAGGAGAGGAGCAGGCTGACAGCTCTGACCTGAGCCATTTGTTTCTGAACACTTTATAGGTAACTCCACCCTGTAGAAGAGACACATTGCTGATTGAAAGGGTTGTGCGTATCTACCCAACAGTACACCTTGCCTGCCGGGGAGGCTACGGGGGTCACTATATCACTGGGAGATGAGAGAGACCTAGTTAACTAATTGCATCCTTGGAGGTGTTCAGTCAATAGTGTGCTGCTATTTGGGGAATCCCAACAGTCCCAGCTGGGTAGTGGCATGACCCAGACGCGAACCCGCGATACTAAAATATCTGTGTTTATCTGTAGTTCAGGTGGGTAGCTGTGTCAGCATGCGTAGGCTGCAAAGGAACAAGTAATAGGTTTATTCCATGCTGAAAAAAAAGAAAGAGAACACAACGTTTCGGCTGTGGAGCCTTCTTCATGTGTGTTTATCTGTGTTTGGTGGAAGGCCTTTACAGATTTTTTTTAACTGTGCTAAAAAGTTTATTTTACTCCAATGAAGGAACAGTACCATGTCTTAAGTTTGTTAATGCTATTGGTTTTATGGTTTTGTTCAATGTTTAATGAAAAACACACTTAAGTTTTGTTGTACTTTGAACTTTAACAATACTATTTTGCAATGCAGCACAATCACTTGAATCATGGGTGTTTTTTGTACAGACATCTGTATTAAAGTGTTTAAAACATGATCTACTTAAAAGCTTAATATCTTAATGAGTTCACACTTAGCAACATTGATTTAGGATATTAAGATTTTCTCTGTGGACAAAATACATCTATTAGTGAGAAACAAGACCTTTAAATAAGTTTCTAAATTATTTAAAACTGTCAATTGTATGACACCTTAATATACTGTCCTATAAACACGTGTTTCCAACCCTTTAAACTATAATACAGATGTGAGGCATTCTGTTTTGAAACTAAATACATTCAGTAAAAACAAGCATTCTGTTTAATCTTCCTCCATTTTTATACCAGTATATTTAAGATGCCTATATATATTTATACCAAAATACAACAGATATTTAATATCTTTGTTTTATTAAACATTTAAGTGTTTCAAGGGAAAACATTAAAAGACTGAGATGTATCACTTTAATTGCATGAATTCCCCACCCATGTGTGGACTCATGCTGGAACATGTCTACAGAGAGGCAGTAAAAATGAATTAAATGTCATTAGTTCTAATACTTACAGTATATATTGTGGTACAGTACAAGAGTAGATTTTCTACTACTAGACCAGTTTTCTCACATAGGCCTATCAAATGTGCAGAGAGAACCATTAACAGTTTCTGGTGCACATAAAGCCCTGTATACAGATTGCCATATTTTTTTATATTGAAGAACTGAAGCAAGTTCAGAAGTGACCGATGTAGTTACATGTGGCTAAAATGACAATTTGTTCTAGATCTATGAATTATAACTTTACCTATTAAAAGAGCTCTTTGTGCTGGGATCTTTTACATATATTGTAGCCACTATGTCAGGCTCCTGGCTGCAGGAGCTCAGTACTAAGTACTATGACAAATTAAAAGTACTAAGAAAAAAAACTTTTTCCCTGTTTGGAGTGTATTTCATTAACAGCTGTACATCTCAGTCCTGGAGCTTCTTTTCTTAATTTATCATCACTAGAAGTCATTCTGAAGAGAACTAGACTGCAATAATTTCCGTTAAAAGAAAAAAAACTTACAATTCTAAGTTACACCTCTGTCTATTGCAATCTTCATTTACAAAGTACCAATTCCCTTGAGTTTAATTCAGAAATGTAAGATATAAACTGGCTTTTTATATACCAAACACCTATTCCATTTCTCACACCAGGGACTAAGAGGTGAAATCAATTAAGGAAGAAGCCTTTAAGTAGGCATTAAACAGAAAACAGTCTTAACCTTAAACCACAATCCGTTAACTGTCTTACCAGGAGAAGAAACTCGTGCAAATCATGTTGCGAAAGACGGCAAGCCCCCCAGAGGCTATTCCAATGAGCATCTCAGCATTGCTAGGATCCTGAGAAAAGAAACGGTGACATGAGTTTCTGGGAGCTGTATGTGCTTTGTGAGTTTTCAAAGTGGCACAAGAAGTACAGAGGATTGGCATTTCTTACAGTATATGAAAGCTGTGCAGCATACAGGCTTCTCTGAACATACTGTATAGTTCTGATTTCTATAACTCAGATTCAAAATTGCAGTAATTTTCCAAAATGTAACTAGCAGTTCAAATATAGTACATAGAGTAAAACAATTTACTATATCAGGTATAGGCATGTCTTGTACAGCTAGTATATGCATGTCTGGAACAAGCTACCCAGGCATGTTATCAAAGCTAATATTGTTACTGTCCCAGATCTTAACTGTGAACCCTGCATCCAGAGAGGGGGAAATGAGGAGGTGCTGGCAGACTCCTCCAACACATCAGCCTTCAAGCCACTTGTCTCAGCACTGATTGAAGAACAGGTGAATCCCTCACTGGCAGAAAACCCTCAAGCCCTCAGGAGGCTGCAGATGTCACTGTGTTTGCAGAGAGCACCATAGGCATGTATTACAAAGCTAGCCTTGGTGGCAATACAGCCAATTGTGTTCCACTCCTTAGGGAATCCTGGTCACAACTGACTAATCCCACGACCTAGGACTGCTTGTGATGAGCAGATGCTTACCACACGGATTTATAGCTCATGACAGCGTATGCCATTATATACAGCAGTTCTTTTGGAAATTATGGTTTATAGTTGCACTCTTACCTTGCTATGTGGTCAGGTGTGACTTAAAGAGAAATAGTCTCTGTTGTTGTTGTTTCATGCATACACGGATGCAGCTTTTTAGTAAGGCTACTTCTCTAACCATATTCCGAGGTAGAGATGTATGTCATAACCTGGGTCATTCATTTTTGTTTGTGGTGTTAATCCATTAAAAGGTTAAGCTCTAGTTGATTTTTTTAAATTGTTTTTGCCCAGCAGAGGAATTAAAATTAAATTAATAAAAACTTTGTGCTGTACATCTTTGTGAGTAAATCTGCCTCCATTAGGGACACAGGGACAGTTTTCTTGCAATACCCTCCCTCTTGACCGTCTTTGAAAGATGGTTTCATCACACTGCTGCATCAGAGAGCTCAGCCTCTGCTTGGGAGAGTGTCTTTACAGGCTGAGCTACTTAGGAGACAAAATTGTTGGATGAGGCCTTCAGATCAATTAGCTACTGGACACCAAATCAAATTGATAGACCAGGTTGTCTTTTCTTGTTTTTGTAAGTTGTATACTGATAAGAAGTTGTTTACAGGTGTTAAGAAACAGGGAATGAGCAAGAAAGAGCCACCAATATTCTATTCCCAAACCACTCAGAGCAAGGGGATTCCAAACTATGGTTTGCGTGCGCAAACACACAACAAAAAATTATTCTTTATAAAAATGTATAAAATGTTTTATTTATGTATAAAAGCAACTATTATGAAAGCTATGTTCAGCTCAGGGCTTTTTGCAGACCAAAAAAGTAATAATTCAAGATACATTAACCAGCCTTTATAGTCAATATATTTGAGGGAAGTAGCTTTTTTCCAGTGCTTTCAGACAGGTCCTTATAATACTCAGGAAAGCACAAAAAATAAAAACAAAAAAGGATATTACTCCCACAAATGAAAGAAACCAGCTTTTGCAGGAGTTTTAATTTAAAAATGCAATTCCCTCTTCAGACCGAATGTAAGTCAACTATTTCCCAGCAGCCCCACCATTGTTCATCCCTATCAAGGGACTAAGGGCACGGAGCTGAGTGGTGTGTGACCAGCTGAAGACAAAGTTCTCATTCACAAAACTCTGAGAACTTCTCCACGCCCTAGGGTGTTCTGTAAGTTTCGGCTCGAGACTGATTTGACTTGGGCCTGTATGAAGTCTCCTCACCCACGCTTCCTGTTTATGGGGGTGTTAAAAAAAAAAAGTCTGGGAAAACCAAAGGCGGATTCATCAAGGATCTTTTTTTGTAGCATACAGGCGTATGCGAGGCATAAAAAGAAAATGAAAATCAGCAAGGTCTAATTCTAGTGTTACTGTAAAATGTAATGGATTGTCACTACAGGAATGACCCCCTAGCCAGCTTTCAGAGCTGACAAGCAAATAAACCAGCCCATGAGTTATATGGGACAGACATAAACCTATGCATCCAGATAGCATGATGACCATATTTAGAGACAGACATGTAAATAGTTTTCTTTGGTAGCAAGAAAAAAAAAATTCATGTGAGCTCGAAGATATGCAGGATTTCTACAGTCAACAACCCCACTGTTGAGGTGCAAACTAAGGAGGTCAGCTAATTACATTCCCCCAAAAAAACATTCCACCCCTGCAGCATATCTCTGCTCCCACTCAGACAGATAAGGTGCTCCTGTCAGCAACAAAGCCCTGCATAATGTGCTATTATAATGTCATTAACAGACAAAGGATTTATATTCATGTCTTTAAATGGGTTTAGGATTTTAACTAACATTAAGTACTGAAAACAAAGTCTGAATATATAACACGTTTGGGTTTGCTTCAAACTTCACAAAAGATGAACTTACTCTAGCACTGTGCAATTCCACACCATAGAACTCCAGAGTTCTGGCTACATTTAAATAGCAAAGCTCTGCTTCTGACTGCTTAAGGCCTCTGGAAAAGAAGAAAAAAACGGATACGAAAACTCTGTTATCTCAATAGTTGACGTTTTTTTAAATTTTCTTGTGTGCTAAACAATCTCACCACAAGGGGGAGATGTTACCCCACATAATTATGTAATGGCCCAGTTGCACAGTATGCACTCAGTTCTTTTCTTTTGCTTAGTTCTTTGCTTAATCAACATATAGAATGTACAGCACAAGAGGGACATGTGAAATATGTAATTTGCATTCCATTTTATTTTATCATTTAATGATGTATGTGCTTTTGCCGGTTTTGCATAGCTATAGGTCTTTATTTGTTAAACTGAATTGTCGTAAAAGAATCACTTATCCTTGAGGAAACACTTTCTTGAAAATCCAGAGTAATTCTGAAAGGTTAGCAGATTAGTAACTTTCAGAACTCTGGAAAATCTCTCCAGGGAAAATACTGCCACTCAAGCCTGTGCAACTGCAAATGTGTTTTTTGTATTTTGACAAGTGAACAATTGAAAAAAATGGTATTTAATAAACATTTTATCTGCAATTTATCTGCCTATATTTGGAAGATGAATTCAAACTACTTTATATTTACTTTAGAACCACTGAGAATGGGGATTAGTCATAACTTATTCTTTCTCCTGGCTGTAATTTTAATCTGAAAATTGTTTCCCGACATAAAATCACTGAACAGCATGTGGGGTCACCTTTAGAAAATAAAAAACAAAATACCCTTTTCTGCTCAGTATGCAATTTAAAGCATTAAAACCAAAGTAGATGTAAAAAAATGCTAAGCAAGAGGCTTGAGATGTGATTTTTCTAAAACATTTGTTAAATGACATCGTGATCCACTAGTTGTTTTATTTAGAGTAAACTCTGCATGAATTAATTCACTCTGCCACCAATTAACCTCCTTGTACACAGCAATTTGTATTATATCCAAAGTCCTAGGTATAGTAAAACACAGGAATACCAATAGGAGACGAAGTGATGTGGCAAATTTAATTTACTTTCACATGACTGTGGCAACGTCAGATGCAAAATGATATTGATGAGCTCATCAGTCACAAAATGATTCTATATGAAGCAGCTATCTGCTGAGAGTGACAAATATATGTACTCAAGGTAAATAAAACACATTATGGGATGTGGAGGTTCGTTTTTAAGTGCTTTCCATGGGATCTATTAACATTGTATATTAATGATTTCCTAAAGAAAGAAGGCTTCAGAAGAATATTGAGGGGACCGAAACTCCCCAGATTAACATTTCTGAGTTCTAAAAAAAGTGGAGGAAGATGGCACCTTCTTACACAGTGGATGAAATGCATTGTACAGAGTTTGGAAGCCAGACTGACCACAATATCCAGTCATATCCATCTGCTGATTGATAGGGATGCTTCCTGAATTAGCCAGAGTACATCACTGAAGTAATACATTTTCGATAGGCCAGATGGCCCGTTGTCATAATTCGGTTATGTTCATAGGTGAAAACAGATATATAATAGAGAATACGTGGTCCTCTTTTGTAATTGAAATAGCAATTTCTGTGGTTTCAACTTCTCATAAATGCAAAAAGAGGAATTCAGGAAAGAACTACCTGTGTTGCTCATGCAGGGACTCTACTTTGGTTAGAAAGTCCTCATCCTGCTCAGGGATGAAGCGGAATTCTGACAAGTATCCTGGCTGGTGCTCTGAATCCGAATGGTCTCCAAGTTCAGCTACAAAGACAGTACATTGTCAGTCCTACACAGTTATGAAGATTACATATTATATCAAATCCACCTTTTGAAGTAAAATGAAAAAATAAAACTATTATGAATAATTATGTATACAAAGTAAGTGGACTCCAGAAAAAAAGCATTTAGTTTAAACAACCTGGCTAAAGTAAACTGAAATATTATATAAACCTGTACTCTGCAGGGTGAGTGAAAAGTGTTCATGTCCGAAGTGAAGAGAATACTGGATTTGAAAAATAGAACTGAACTTATGATATTTAACCCAAACTAAAACACCTCAGAGGCTTTTAGATAACATAAGAAAGGTTACACTTGAGAGAAACAGGCCTGCTTGGGGGCCAATGCTAACCAAAACTATTCAATTCGCCAAACCCTCTTAGCAATGTCACTTACATTGTACTGCATAGGAGGCCAAGACAACTGCAGAACTGAGTGGGCAACTCAACCTGGAGGACAGACAACAACAAAGGATAGTATAGCAAGGAAGGCATTAGGAGAGATCAAGGGCTACAGGCATCCAAATGTAAAGTTTGCACAAACTGGAATAAGGAAATTCCTATAATTTCAGAAGGAAAATAAAAGTATATTTTAAACAATTGTCTCTCTCACATACTTATATTTAGTCATGGAAACCAAGGTTGTGATCAGAAATGACTGTAGATCAACATCCAATATGAAAACAAAACACCTGGATTCACCATCCCTGCACTGGTAATCAGAGCATTAGCATGGAGCTAGGGGATTAAAAAGATGTTCTGCTATATGCTGCACCAATAAGGCAGTGCTGAATGAATGTGACCAAAAAAGCAGTTTTGTAATATCTACAACCCACTTTTTTGTTTTTTGTTGGCAAACCTAATGGATACTTAAATGCTCAAACAGTGAGATGTCATGAAATT